>NW_015163650.1:227278-288796 GCF_001447785.1 Gekko japonicus | reverse complement strand
CCTACACTGAAAAGATTAATTGAAATATAAACTCACCACTAAAATAATAAAACTACTAACTGAAACCTTAACAATTAAAATATGCTTTTGAATTTGTTCACCTCTGCCTATAGACAAACTGATGGCATATTTTTCCTCCTCTTTTTATAAGTAAGATAAGAAGAAACATCTGCCCTCATAAGGGAGAATGAGACTTCTCAACAGACTCACTAAGTGTCTAAATTCCCAATGCAGTTTCGTTCTCCATCCCTTAGGGGTTACAAGTATGTTTCCTTTGGCATATTATAAAATATCTGATACTGACAGCTCATGTTTAATTAATATTTTAGTGTTCAAATAAAGGGTTATATGAGAAGGTAATGTGTATACCATCACTTGCTTTCCTTTTACTTTTAATACAATGTGTGCATTTTTTTGTTTTAAAAAGCTGCTGTCAACCTATTAGTATTTGTTCTTTCTTCAAAAGGCAGTTAGAACAGCACTCAATACAACTTACCTCCATTAACTGCCACTTCCCCAAGGCAATTATTTGGCACTTTAGGTGCACAACGTTTGTGACAGTTGAACCTGCAATCTGATTTAAGAGAAGATACATGATTTTTCCCTCAGTGATAGAGTTATATTATGATAGGCATGAGCAGGATCCTAATTTTATGAGGTCACATGAACACAAACTCATGTCATAATAAAAATAGATTTGGGTCACAAAAGCTACTTTTGCTTAAATATATATACAGTTAAGGCTTCAAAGGCTGTTACAATCAAGATGGTGACTGGTTAATCAAATCAACATGTGAAATCAAGTCTTCTACTGTGCACTGCTTCTTGGTCCTCATTGCCCTCAGGTCACAATGCTGCAGTGAAAGTGGAAGCACAATAATTGGTAGAGCTGAGATTTAGAAACTCTGTGCTCCCTTCGTTCCCTCCGTTACCAACAATAGTAATCAGCAGTTCCTTTATGTATTAATATACATCACTTTGTCCCAGTCCCACTTTCTGCTTTGCTTTCCCTTCAACATTAAGTCTGCACTACTCATTGTCTCCTCAGGTGCCTTCTTAAATTAGAAACAGCCCTCCATAGTCTCAAGCAAAGAAACATCTTCCCAAATACCTAACTGCAGATGACAAGGACTGAAGTGGGCCTGAGATTTTCTGCATGCAAAGCAGGTATTCTACCACAGCCCCTTATTAAGTACTATAATGCTTCCTCTGAGCCTATTCTCTGAAGACCCCAGTCCTTTGTCACTCCCTCTGTGAGGTTTCAGTATCAGACAAACTGGCAATGCTCCTTTCCCTCACATAATCCAGATTACAAAATGCTTCATTCCCCAAGCAATGAGCCATTCTGAACATTCATACCACCTAAATTTTAGGGTGGTTGCCACATGAACAATATGAGCAGGGGGGGTGGAGGAGAGAGAGCAGTGAAGGAAATATGGAGATTATTTTTAGGGCTTCTATGGTGCAATCTCAACCAGAGTTACACCCTTCTAAACCAGGTCACTTCAGTGGGTTAGGATTGCAACAATACAGACAAGAGGACAGGCAAATCTTACTGAAAACATTCTATATTGCAGTGTGAGTATATAGCTTAGGAGTTGAATTGCACTCTCTGAGGTCATTCACAACCCTCTTTTTTCTAGCTCAGTACAACTGATATCTGGCTCATGTATGGACTAAATAACATTTACCATCCTATCAACAAACATAACGGGCAATCTTGAAAGCCAAGGATGAAAACAGATTAGTTGAGTGAATACAGCAAATGGTGATATGGTAAAATCATTCTAAATTCAAATAGATATTTGTGAAGGAAATAATGGTTCAATGAAAATTCTTACTTTATATAGACTGACACACATTCCTTCCCTGCTCATAGACTCTCAAGAACGATTTCCTGTACTTACTTGAAATAACTATTTACAGCAACAAATATGTATAGCTCTTTCTTAAACGTTTAGTTCAATTAAACCAACTCTTGTCTGCTGAACAGCTATCTGACATTGAAACATGTTGGTCTTACTTTAAAGAACTATTTTCTCCATTCATCTGAATATTCCTCTGACATACCTGGATTTCTGTTACTATTACTTTCACAGTAAAAAGTGGAATCTGACTATTTAATTGACAACTATAGTTCTGAGACTGGTATCATTAATTTGTGAAGAATGCAAAAACTATGGGAGAGAGCAAAACGATAACAGGCCATATGGAAATCTGTTCTACATTCACATTATGACACATACAATGCTTTAAAAGACTAACTTGGAAATAGGTATCTTGTGGAACTCATTACTTAAATATATTTACCTTTACATTGTAAACCCTGTCTAAAAAGTCCCTTGAGTAGCTTCTTACAATACTGGCAAACTGTTGGCCGTGTATATGAATGGATCGCAAAAGTATGAGGCACTTTAACCTTGGAAAGCAAAATCTTGTCAAGCTGAATGGGACGTCCAATGTATGACTGTGAATTAGACCTCTTCTCTCTCCCAGTAAATAGCTCTGGAGGTGATTTTTGCTGCAACATAGAAATATAGAGACAAGACAGAGCTGCATGAAATCATGTTAAAGGACAACATCTTGGAGCTCCAACATGCAAAATGACTTCCTGTTCTACACTTATCTATATTAAAAAGCAGTTCTGAATTTTATATTTGTCAGATATTGCAACACTGAGTCCTCCACATGACCTCCACAAACTGGTCATATTTCTCATTAATTATAGTAAGGTAGCTCACTTGACTACAGAAAGGAATAAAAGCACTGAATAGATTATAATCGGTGGACCATGGCAAACGTGGCATGGAAAATCCTCATCCAGTATCATAACAGTACTTGGCCTTACTTTTACTGGTCACTAATATTAATTGTACTTACAAATAATTCAGAAGACAAATTAGAAAATACCTGCCACCTGTTATCTTCTAACTTTCTGACTCACAAGAACTACATAAAAGAACTTCATGATAAGGAAGCTATATTAGGCAATGTATTGAAACTACCTCCATGGAGTCATTCTGTATTTTAGAAGAAAAAGCTATCCACAGTCCATGAGAGAGAAAATCATACCATGTGTTTTAGAAGAAAAAGCTATCCACAGTCCATGAGAGAGAAAATCATACCATCTCAATCCTAGATACTACACTGGCATAATTAATTCAGCACATTCTATGATTGCATAAATGCACCTGTCAGCCACTGTATGGCCCACCTGTCAGTTGTGTGGAATGCTAAGCTGTCTTTCAATGTCCTGAGAGATATATTTACTTTTAATTCATGTTGGAGATGATTTCATACATAAATTCTAGCAGAAAAGACACCTCTCCAGGTTGGTATCCCTGGAATAGCCATGTGGGAGGAATACAATTTGGGTTAAAAATAGGTGTAACTGAGAACTGGCTTAAAGTTATATAACTGAGCCGCAGAAAAGACACCTCTCCAGGTTGGTATCTCTGGAATAGCCACGTGGGAGGAACACAATTTGGGTTAAAAATAGCTGTAACTGGGAACTGGCTTAAAGTTATATAACTGAGCACTAGGATTGTGCAAATGTGAATGGTTTTACGGAACTGCCACAAGTAAACCACTCTGTATTGTTGCCATGCTAATAGTTCAGCCTCATCATCTTGTACTCTGCTGTTTTGTCTCCCTTTTGGCTACTCTGTCTCCTGGTTAAGAAGTATTCTCTGGTTAAGGGTGGTCTTCTTCACATATCTGACCTGACATGGATACTGATGTGCATAACATAAGTGAAGGAAAATTAAATTATTTCTTGCATAAATGTATATTAAACATAAACTGTACTATACTGAGCTCATATTTCTTTATGCAACATGTTGCTGGTTGGTTTAAGAGAAATGTGAACAATTTTTTTCCTAGTGGTCAGCCAGATTCCTGACTCAGGAAGCTTGGATACTTACCAGGAAACAATTGCTTAGCAAGATTACACTATGGAAACTACAAAAGCTAGTAATTCTTCAAACATTCAGCAGATCAGTACAATTCTTTCTCAACAGGGCATATTACTTTTAACCAGACAAACTTCTGAAATTCATATAACTTTCACAGCTGCTATGAAGTTTGCACATGTGTGCACATACTTAATAGCACAGCTTCCTGCTAAACTGCTAAAACAGCACATGTTGTATTTGTGGGATTAAGGATAAATCAAGTTAACTGTCTCCAATGCAATTCAGTGCAAATTTCAATCAGTAAGGTTCTAGAATCAATGTTTCATATATTGTGCCCATATAATATAGACCTACAACATATAAAACAAAGTTGCACTTACCTGTAACTATTGTTCATTGAGTATCTTCCATGCAGGCACACATTGGGGACTGCACATCAGTCCTGCCATTGGATAGGTCTTTACCGCTAAAAGCCTCCAGGGGGTGCAGCACACCAGCGTCAGAAGTTTGTTCCTGCTCAGGGACCACATGCTCCTGCTCAGCAGCACCCCCTACCCTCAGTACTTCTAGCACCGCTAAAGCCAAAGCATGCAGCGGGGCAGGAGGGAGAGTATGTGTGCCTGCACAGAAGATACTCAATGAACAATACTTACAGGCAGGTGCAACTTTGTTTTCATCATTGATCTTCTGTGACAAATTGCTGAACAATTTAATGTCAGTCTACTGATAAACTAGTGTTTTAAATGTAAAACTAGGACTTCATTAAAAATTGTTATTATCTGGCCTCTACCATCCCCATAGCCAGCCCCATAGTTAGATGTGACCCAGATAAAAGGATTGCACACCTTTTTATTGAATTTTTTTATGAATAGAGGACAATGTTTTCGTTATTGTACAAAATTTAAGGCAAAAAAGATTTCCTTTTAAAAATCTCTCTATATAATAAAAGCGTTCTGGTGGTGGCACTCTCCAGAACATTCGACACGCTCCCGAATTGGTTGGCACACTGGTGTGTCAGTCACAGGGTGTCTGTCTCCACTGGCTGCGTTGCTGCCTCTCTGGGCGTCATCCCGCCCACAGAGGCAGCACCCGGCATCTCGCCCTCACTCTTCTTCAAGCGGACGGACAGGTCAGATGCTCCAGTAGGTGGGGGCCTCAGCCCCAGTGCACCGCCACCGCCATGGGTGTCCTGTCCTGAGTGCATGTAGCCAGCCGGGCTGTGTGCAACCCGACAACGAATGGGCTGCACGCTTCAGTGGGGGGGGGGCTCGGCCTGATGCTGCTGCCGCCGCCACTGTCCTCACCTCATTTAATTGTGCACAGTTGCCAAAGCTTCCTCATTTTTTTCTTTGAGGAAGCTTTGTCAACTGGGAGCATTTAAGTGAGGTTCCCCCCCCCCACAGGTCTATTTCCTATTGTGTACAACATTTGTATTCCAATTGATTTGATAAAATTATACATACTGTGGCTTAGCCATATTTGTTGAAATAGTTATAATATATTTTAATACTTTCACAGTATCTATTGCATGTGAATTGTGTTTTCACACAGTATTTGTTGGGTTGGATTCTAGTCTACAGCAGGAAAGCCAGATCTCTTCTGTAGCACACACAGAGGTCATTTCGGGGGGGGGAACGCGGGGGAATGCAGTTCCCCCGGGTGAGGTGCAGGGGGCGGGGCACATGACGAAGCCCCGCCCCAGCTTCTGGCTGCCCCGCTTCCAGCCCTCATTCAGCCAGGAGGAGGCAGGAGAAGAGGGAGGGTAAGTTGCTTCCTTCCCGCCTCTCCCCACCCCTGCCTGCCTGGGGCCAGGGAGGGCCTTGGCAGGGCTTCCTCGCACTCCCGCTGGCCTTGCAGGTCCACCGCCGGGCCCCTGATGTAAGGGGGTGTGGCATATGAGTTATGCTAATGAGTTCCCCTAGCTCTTTTTCTACGAAATGACCCCTGAGCACACAGTACCTTTTATCAGCTTTGGCTGATATACCAGCTGCAACCATTCCTCAAAAAACATCATCTGGCCACAGTGATCCATGCTGTATGACATCCAGGTTCGATTACTGTAATGCATTTTATGTTGAGACTGCCTTTGAAATTGGTCTGGAAACTTCAGTTTGTCCAAAATGCAGCAGCCAGATTATTGTCTAGGGTGGGATACACAGATTGTATCACCCGTGCTGACAGATCAGTACTGGCTGCCCAGTTATTTCTGGGCACAATTAGAGGTGCTGGTTCTTAACTTTAAAGACCTAAATGGACATAATACTTGAAGGACTGCCTCCTTCCATATTGTCTAGCCTGGCAGTTGAGAGCTGCTTCTCAAGACCTGCCCTCTGTGCCCCTCAGTTTCAGAGCTGAGGCAGGTGGCACACACAGACAGGGCTTTTTCAGTAGCAGCACTTCATTTGTTCCCTTCCCTTGAAGCTCAACTAGTTCCTATGTTGCTTTCTTTTAGGTGCCAGGCCAAAACACTTCTGTTCACTCAGGCTTTAAATAAGAGAGTGGTTTTTTAAAACACTATTTAAGTCTGGAAATTACTCTTTTAATCTGCCTGTGGTCTAATTTTATGCTCTATGTTTTTATGTTGGGCTTTTTTAAGGGTTGCCACCCCCCAAGTCTAGGTGGGGGTTCCCCCACTTCTGGGGGCTTCAGTCTGCCCACAGCCAGCTGGCTAGTGGGGAACGCCCCACCCCCAAGCACCCGCCTGGCCACCCCTCTCCCTCCCCTCCTGCCCAATTTAAGGGGCTTCAGCTGATCAGTGGGACAGAGGGAGGGGGTGGTTGCAGGCTGCATGCTCAGCTGGCAAAGGGTCTTTTTGCGAGCTGAGCGTGTGGACCTCAACTGCCCCTCTCCCTCCCTCCTCCTAGATTTAAAGGGCCCTCCAGCTGGTCAGTGAGCCACATGGTTATGCCAATCAGCTGAAGCCCTTTACATTGGGCAGGAGGGGAGGAAGGAGGGGAAGAAGAAGGGTGGCTGGGCGAGTGGTCATTCTTGGGGGCAGGGCTTGAGGGCATCACCACCCACCCCAGAATGCCCCCTAAGGGGACCTGGCAACCCTAGCCTTTTTAAATGTTGGAATTTGATTATTATGTTTTAATGTTTTGTTTTTGTTATTTTTAGTTGGAAAAATTGAATGAATTTTTTTTTTGGCTTTCTATCCTTTTAAACTGGCATATCATCACCTTGGTGAAAGAAAAAGAATGTTCTCCTAACTTTGGGCGTGGTATACATAACATTTTAACCTATGTTTTAAAATCATAATGAATTTGACACCCAGTCCAGAAATTAAGACTTCTTTCTCTGGAGAAGATCAGACAGTTTTATTACATGATTAAGGCATTATTATCCACCAGCGCAATCATACTATATTTCCTTCTAATAATGAAAATCAAATCTTCCCAGGCCACAGAATTAGGAAGAATAATAAGGTTAGGATTTATCATGATATAATGGCAGAACATGTGAACATAGGCCACTGCCACATATGGTTAAACTATTGGTCTGTCTAGCTCAGTATCATCACTTACTATGACTGACAATGGCTTTCCAGAGTCTAAGAAAGCAGTCTTTCATTGCCCTTCTTTCATAAAATGGGAGCAATGTGGAATCAATCTCAGACACTTTTACATGCAATCCTTGAAATTTAGCACTGTTATCACTACATAGAGCTCATTTTTTCAGAAGGGGTACACCATGCATACAGGAAGGGTGAGATTAATTAAAGAATGATTCTATTAAAAATATCTACGTAGGATAGAAGTTTTTCCTCCCATCCCTTTCACTTCCATTTGCTACTGCATGCTGTCCTAGAAACTGATTCCTTTGACTATGCGAGTGAAGTGAAAGGGATGGGAGGGAAAAAAACAGGAAATAGCCCAGAATATTTTCTCTGCCATAATAAATGCTGGTGAAAAAGGGAGGTGAGCAACAATATAAGGAAAAGAAGCTATAAAAGGTTTAGTGGCCCAAGATAATTACAACACTTTCTTCAAGAGTCAAATAAGGTGGGGAGATAGAAAGTGCGGGGTCTGTCTCATATATTATGAAAATCAAAACTAATCAGAACTTTGAATCACAACTCACATAAAAGAACTGCAACTGAAAGTGGAAAACATTCATTTACATTACTCAATATATACAAAATACTGCTTTTCCCTTGCAGTTGTGTTTTATTAAAATGGCCCTCACTTATAAGAAACAAACATCTGGAAATCTCCTTCACGATGGAAGACGGGATTGGACTCATTCTAAGTATCTCATTAATAAGTATCAATACTTTGCCATTATAAACATTTATTTAATAGCAAAACAAGTGTCAGGACTGCACTTTAATTAACAAAGGATGTGGTATAATGAAACCCATTACATGATCCCATTTGATCAACAGTAACATGGTGCGATTTAACAGAGAGAGAGAGAGAGAGAGAGAGAGAGCTTCTGAAGGATGATATGAGAGAGAGTTGCATAAACTTAGTACCTACCTCAAAACTAGGGCTTCCAGCAATCTGTATATATGAAAGAGCACATACAAAAGAAACAGAAAAGGAAAACATAAAGCAATATTACTTGGGAAGAAAGTACTTATTTTTAAAACAATTTCAAGGAAAAGTTTAAACTTGTACCTAATGTGGCCATATGCTCTTTTTATACACATCAATATTATGTAAGAAGGTAGTTTCACTAGTTCAACATATCTGACAAATTAACAGAATATTCAAACTGCAACGCCTCTAATAACTGGGGCTGACAGCCTCCAGGTAGGGCCTGGCATTCTTCCAGAATTACAAATGATCTCTGAACTACAGAAATCAGCTTCTCTGGAGAAAATATGCTCCTGATTGCTGGTCTCAATCAGCAATCTAGCTGTGGCACTAGTTGCTGCTTCCAAACACTCTTCAATGGTGGCCCCAAGCAGAGTGCATTGCAATATTACAGTCTAGATGTAACTAAGGCACGGATCACTGTGGTTAGATCTGAGTGATCCAGGAATGGACACAGCTGACATACCAGATGGAGCTTGGCAAATGTACTCTGACCCACAGCAGCACCTGGTTTTCTAAGGTGCCGAGCAGCTCTCCCAAGCGGTAAACTGGGCTTTTCAAGGGGCCTATAACCTCATCCAAAACATCTTAATTCCTTGATTTGCCTTTCTACTAACCCAGAGAACCTTTGTCTTGTCAGGATTAAGTTTCAGCTTTGTTCAACCTCATGCTGCCCATTGCTAACTCCAGAATGCAGTTTTTGTTTCAAAGAGAATGACAGACTATGGGTTGCCACAAAAGCAGATATTTTGAATTTTCTTCTATATGAAATTAAGGGACACGACTTCAGACTTGTTCATGTAATGACAAACCATAGTTGTTATGCTTAATATCTGTGCCACTGGGAGTAAGTGCAACACATTGGCAAGTGTGATAGAAACCCATATGCATTCTCATGAGAGGTGGTAAGCACCATGTATCCCCAAATAGTGTACTTTTTGATGCGGGATGGGTAAGTGCAAAACCATCCTTTGACTGGAGAAAATATTAGCTGACCAAGTTAATTCATTTCTTATTATAGGATAAACTGTCTTAATATTTAGAAATTTTGTACCAGGAAAGCTTCATCTGGAGTAGTAGGTGAAAGTTCTGCAGATACAGTCCTGATAGTACTTAGTCCTGTTAAAGAAACATTTGAAAGTCGCCTCTTCCGGACACAACTGCAGTTGTTAGGAATTTTAAATGCACATCTCTTGTGATAATTTAGACCACATCCTAAAAAGGGAGGAAAAGATATTTATAGTTTCAATATATAGACTGCTCTACCCCTGAATACACATGGCTCAGGGCATAATGATAAAAACATTCATAAATAGTAAAACAATTTAAATAATCCATAGATTAAAAACTTTCTCAGATGGCATTAAAATGTCAGATTCTGAGTTTTATCACTGCCCCACATGAAGGTGGAAAGGGGGCAGGAAGAAAAAAGAAGGGGGGAAGAGGAGGAAATGCCAGTATCCATCCCTGTCCTCAACCAAAAGCCTGGTGGAATATCTCTGCCTTGCAAGGCCTGCAGAACTGCATTAGGTTCCTCGGGGCATGGATGTTATTCAGCAAAGAGTTCCACCATGTAGGAGCCAGAGCAGAAAAGGACCTGACTCTGGTCGAGGGCAGCCAGACTTCTTTTAGGATGGGAATCAACAGTAGATTATTCTCTGCAGAGCATAACACTCTTTGGGGAACATACCAGAGGAAATGGTCCCAAAGATACATGGGTCCCTGACTGCTCAAGGCCTTAAAGGTCAATACCAAAAACATGAACCTGACTCGGTACTCCACTGGAAGCCAGTGCAGCTGATGTAGCACAGGATGAATGGGTGCTGTCCATGATGTTCTAGCCAGGACTCACACCACTGCATTCTGGACCAGTTGGAGTTTCTGGATCAGTCTTAAGGGTAGGCCAGAATACAGTAGATGTAGGCCAGCATATGTATTACTAATTCTTGCAGCACAAAGACAGAGCTGGTCTGAGGAATCTGTGCAGCCCTTCTCTTGGGAACTGTAGCAACTTGAACTTGTCCTGTGGACAAAAGAAGTTGCTAGACAGAACAACTAGCTTACCCTAAGAATTGGAGTATTGAACATTTTTAAAAAGCCTAAGCAAATGGAAAGGGAGAGACAACTGGATTGGCCATGATGTTGGAAGAGAGGGATAATCCTTATGACCCCCCCCCCCCAGCCGTTAAGCTTTTAAAATTATGATTTTAAAAATGTTTTAAAGAAGGAAATATACATAAGGTTTCCTGTATTTTTTTTTCCTGCTGAGCCATGCTGCTGCTTTTAAGTTTTAAAACAACCCTTAAAGAAACAACATTGGTGCTCATAATGCCTTTTTCACATGTTGTCTTGTCTGTCCCTGTGATATTCTGTTTCGAGACTGGTATAACTTCCTGTCCTCTACAGGGTGCACACTAAAAGGAATCGGAAGACAACAAAGAGATGGGAAAAATTACACCTCTTTTTGGAAAATGCATATGTACATGCACATACCCTATTTGGTTCCTTGGCTGGGCTAGGTCATAGATATATCTTGGTGGCAGATGGACAGCCTCAAGAACTTCCCTTCCCTTTGTTATCAGCTTGTCTCACTCAGGCATCTTTGTAGAAGACAGCCTGAGCAGGAACAGTGGAGATGATGTCAAGTTAAAAAAGTATTGTGAACAAAGGAAAACTGATCTGCGGGCAGCTTAAACTGTTATTGTTGCTTTTATGAAGCCATGCTTTGTGTAGGGTTAACTGAGGTGAGGGGAAACTCAGCTCCAGGCACTATTAACCCATGTTTTGTCCCCATCTCAATGGAGTATTATCCAGTCATAGCATCTTTACTTAAATGGTAGGATACTAATATAACCCAATGCGTCATCAGGTACTTCATTAATAGTAACGAAACTGATAGTAACAAACGCCTCTGGATTATCCAGAAAGATCTAAATTATCTATTCATCTTTTTGCAACAGGCGAGATTTTTTTGAATGCCTACATTTCCTGGGGGGAAAAGCACTTCAGATATACAGCAGCAGATCCTTCACTTACCCTCACATTTAAGCCCTTGACGCACAAGACCCCAAAGCATTTCTCCACAGTGGTCACAGAAGGCTGGTGCTCTGTATGAATGAACAAACAGAGCATGGGGGCGAATCTGAAAGTCTTCAAATGTTGCAGAAGCTGAAGGGTGGGAGAAAAAAAAACAGTGTTCCCACAAGGGTTCTAAACAAAACATATATTTGAGAAGTTCTTCATAAAAGTAGACTGTATATTACTTGAAGGAAAGTTAACAGAACACTGTGATATAGTCATACTACATGTCTAAACAATAGAACACCTGAGGCATTTTGGCACAAAACCATACATTGTAAGACTTTTGTTTAACTTAATATAAAACAAAGGTTTGCTGTATTAAGGAAGCCATAAAAGTAAAGTTCTACAACACATGAGAAATATAAATTATACCATTCCAACAAAAAAGATAGGTGCAGAGCAAACTACAATATAATGCAGTTTAAACGTACAGCAGAACTGCATGATAGATGGTGGTTTTGCAGGAATGAATGCACAATGTGTCAAAAGTGCACTGACAATAGAGAACCATTGTCCCCTACCAGAGTCACTGAAGAAATGAAATCTATTTTTATGGGGTAAGGATGCTATTCCATCTTTTAATTCGCTGAATGGGAGGATTCCCAGGCTGTAGCTGGTGGACTACAGACAACACTCACCCTCTGCTAACACACAATGCTTCATAAGCACCATATGCCTATTATTGGGGTGCACTCATACTGGATTTAGACTAACAAATATAATAGAGGATTGGGACAGATGTAATGCTGCCTGATCCCCTAATCACAGTTATGAGAACAGCTTGAAGACTCATACACTCCTCTGCTCCACCCCTTAGGTTTTTGTGCTCCTTCTCCTTCCTCAACTCATGGCTCTTTTCCACTACTTTAATTTCATATGAGCATTTTCCTCTCTCTGTCATTATCAGATGCAATCAATCTCAGATTGATATTCTGATAAGGGTTGTTGGCTTGGATATTGCAGACTGATTTTGTTGACTGTAGTGCTTTCCAGTAACATATGGGTGTTTCCCTGACAAAAAGTGGGAGGAGGGCAGGGAAAATTTACAAGATTATGCATGGGATAGAGCAGGTAGAGAAAGAAGTACTTTTCTCCCTTTCTCACAATATAAGAACTCATGGGCACTCAATGAAATTACTTGGGCAGTCGGATTAGAATAGATAAAAGGAAGTACTTTTTCACCCGAAGTCATTAACACATGGAATTCACTGCCTCAGGAGGTGGTGGCAGCTACAAGCATGGACAACTACAAAAGGGAATTGGCTAAACATATTTATTTATTTATTTATTTATTCATTCATTCATTCAATTTTTATCCCGCCCTCCCCGCCACAGGCAGGCTCAGGGTGGCTTACAATAAGGGTTAAAAACACATTAAAACACAAACATGATAAGCATAGCTCAACAATAAAATAGAATAAAATGAAATGGAGCAGAGGTCCATCAGTTGGTATTAGCCACAAGGTATAGATAAGAATTCTTGGTCTGGAGCAAGTGATGCTCTGTATTCTTGGTGGTTAGGGGGGGCAACAGTGGGAGGGCTTCTAGTGTCCTGGCCCCACTGCTGGACCTTCTGATGGCACCTGGTATTTTTGGCCACTGTGTGAAAGAGTGTTGGACTGGATGAGCCATTGGCCTGATCCAACATTGGCTTCTCGTATGTTCTTATGTTCTTGTCAACATCTGAACCAGTTGAGTAAGACCTAGGCTGAGAATCTGCCCCTCTCCTTTTTCCAGACACATAAAACCTTTGGCTTGACTGGAGATATGAACCTTTCAGCACAAGCAATGAACTTGCCCTGAGGAGCCATGTCAGCAAAACCAACACTACCCAGGAAGTCCTCGTGGCCATCAGTTGCTTTGAGATTGTACAAGTAGGGTACTTTGTAATGCAGCTGAAAAGTACAGCAAGACTGATGCAGTATGTTAGATTTCATATTTTTGCTTAAATTGTATTTTTGTGTAGATAGCCCAGGCTAGCCCAATCTTCTCATATCTCAGAAGCTAAGCAGCATGGGCCCTGGTCAGTATTTGGAAGAGAAGAAGAAAAGAAGAAGAAATTGGATTTATACCCCACCCTTCACTACCCAAAGGAGTCTCAGAGTGACTTACAATCCCTTTCTCTTCCCCTCCCCACAACAGACACCCTGTGAGGTAGGTGGGGCTGAGAAAGGTCTCTCGAGAACTGCCCTTGAGAGAACAGCTCTGAAAGAACTTATGACTGACCCAAGGTCACACCAGGAGCTGCATGTGGAAGAGTGAGGAATCAAACCTGGTTCTCCCAGATTAGTCTGTGCTTCTAACCACTACACCAAACTGGAAGGGAGACCAACCAGGAATACCAGGATTGTGATGTGGAGGCAGGCAATGGCAAACCACCTCTGAATATCTCTTGCCTTGAAAACCCCATGAGGTTGCCATAAGTCAGCTGTGACTTGATGGCCAAAAAATAAAATTATAAGCCACTACATTTCCCAGTGTGAGAGAAAAGTGGAGTACAATATTCAAATAAATATGGGGAAGGCTTCTTGAGCCAGGAGAAAGTGCCACCATTTAATGGGAAAGATCTGTGGGATATAACTCATCATGAAATTATACATAGCACAGGAGGCTAATTCAATGTTACACATACCTGATGTACGGTGGGCAACAGGAAGCCATCTTTATAACCCAAACCCAAAAGTCTCTCCTCAAGCAGGTAGCCATGCTTTGCTATATCATTTGGCATGCATAGTCTTGGGCTAATCTGAAATGCAAACTGGAGAACACAGCAACTCATAGATGCTGGTGTGGGGCTAGCTCTTCCTTCTCCTGCTCCTTACCACACACAGGATTACTATATCTTCTGAATGGCCCTAACCTGATTCAATATCCACTTCTGGCAGCAAAAAATGAACCATATTTATAATCAAACCAATGAACCATATCATGGGCCTCATTAATTCATTTATTTTATTTCCACTTCTGTCTCTTATCTTCTCCAAGAATGAAGACAACAATGGGTTAAAAAGTGAAAAGACAATAAAAATGCAATGCTTCACATATGTAATTCAGACTGTATTCAATGGACCTTTAGGAAAAGAGAATTCAAAAATTGTTGGGCAGTCATCAAGAAAAGCTCTGATGTGTCCTTGCTGTACAAACTTTGTGTATTATTCTTAAAATAATTAAAGATTGAATGGATAAAGGAGATAATCTATGTTAGACCCTGACAGGCTGTAAAAGACAAGGTATTAAAGACAGCAAGTTTAAAGACAGCAAGGTTCCTGCATTTTATGATTTAAATACCTTATTTGACTTTAAAAATTTATCTTTTATAGTATTTATTTCCTTTTCCCTCTTCAGAAACTTCAGTTACTTCGATTAAAACTCATTAGTTTGGGATGTCACCCCAGACGAGTGGCTCCTTAGGAGCTGTTGGCTTAATGAATTAATTATTTTTAAAACCACTTCCTTATTCATTTATTTATTTATACGTTAGATTTGTGAATCACCCATCCCTAAGTACACAGGACTCTGGGAGATGCACAAAAAAGTTCAAAACATCAACATGACATTGTTAAAATCTGTAAATCATTAGTTCCTATATTATTAATAATCTCAAAATGGTGTCATTTATTTAATCCTAAACCCCACTCCAGTCTGTGTTGCCATCTTGCAGTCAGGGCGAGGAGGAGGCCGAATTGAGAAGGTGGAGGAAAAGAGGAAACTGTTATCCTCAACCAAAGGCCTGGTGGAACATCTCTGCCTTACAGGCCCTGCTGAATTGTATTGTCCCACAGGGCCCTGGTGATATTTGGCAGAGAGTTCCACCAGGTTGGAGCCAGGGCCAAAAAAGCCCTGGTTCTGGTCAAGGACAGCTGGGTATATTTGAGGCCAGGGATCACCAGTAGATTGCGTCAGCAGAGTGTAACGCTCTCCCAGGGACATACCAGAGGAGGCGGTCCTAAAGATATGCAGGTCCCAGACCACTCAGCACCTTGAAGGTCAACACCAAAACCTTGAACCTGACTCGGTACTCAATTGGGAGCTAGTGTAGCTGGCGTAGCACAGGTTGTATATGTGTCATTCATTACATTCCCATCAGGACTCATGCTGTCGCATTCTGGATCAGTTGGAGCTTCCAGGTCAGTCTCAAGGGCAGGCCAGCATACAGTGAGTTACAGTAGTTTAGCCTGGAGGTGGCTCTTGCGTGGATTACTATGGCTAGGTCAGGGTGCAATAGGAAAGGGGCTAATTGCCGAGCTTGACATAGATAGAAGAATGCCAGCCTGGCAATATTCATGACCTGGGCCCCTATGGTTAAGGAGGCATCCCGGATCACACCCTCACTCCTGACGGACTGCGCTGGTACTAGTGGGGCCTTGTCAAGAGTGGGAAGTCTATGCCTCAACCCTGAGCCCCAGTCTCAGCCTGCTCTTTTTAACCATTCTACCATGGCCTCCAAACCCGAAGCAAAGTTATGCAGGCCTGTATCTGGGAGGCCATCCATTAGCAGATATAGTTGGGTGTCATCAGCATAGTGATGACACCCCAGCCTGAAACCCGACACCAGCGGGGCAAGGGGGTGCATACAGATGTTAAACAACATAGGGGAGAGTACTGCCCCGTGAGGAACCCTCATGTTAATGGGTACTTAGTTGACATCCTTGTTAAAGTTCACAAAGTGGTGTATAAAAAAATCAAGTAGCCATAACAATAACCAGCTCATCTTTTTGATACACAACTCCTCTTTGTTTCAATAGGTGGGTCACTTTCATAAGAGCTTGAACTCAAGGCTCTTAAGATAAACAAATAGCAAATGGATTGCTGTGTTTTTAATTTATCCAAGCAATGACATTTCTTTAATAGGCATTGCAAACGAAGCAGTCCTGATTAATGCTTCAGTTACTTTAATAATTTCATTCTCAAGCTGTCCTTAACCACTTTCATTTGCAACTGATAAATTCCTGAATACATTTCAGTAGGAATTTCAGCAGCAAGGACTTTAAGGACTGCAGCCGTGTGCTCCAAGCCATTTGTCAATGCAATACTTGACATTGTTCCTATTAAAGCTGTGATTTATATAGCTAGGCTCTCTGCAGCTTAATTAAAGGGTCATCATGGCTCATAATCCTTGTACATAAAAACAGAACATTTATATGATAACTGAAAAAAACTGAAAACTCAATGGAAGCTTTATTCGACAAGTAATTTAGTTGCAGAATTCACTCTGAGTGGATATAACAATAGCCACAATCATGGATGGCCTTAAAAGGCAGTTAAACAGATTCATGGGGGAGAGGTCCATCAGTTACTACTACCATGGGGACTAAAGATAACCTCCCATATTTAAAAGCAGCTAAAATATACTGGGTTCGAGACGCATATAGTGATCAGCTCATAGTTTATTAGTGATTTCAGCTTAACTCAAAGACAACTCTAGCAGGGCTGTAGCCCTGCTTATATGCATGCAAAACACCACACCCCCTCCCACACACACACTCCCCATGACAGGCTATTTACATTACAACTACTGCTCAATAGGTCCATTCCAGGATCCTGGCTACCCATTGTTCTGGTGGCTCAAGCTTAGTCCATATCCAGGTGCTGTTCTGGCTCAGTACCTAACACCCCTCTCCTCTAAGTTCAGGAACATCTCAACAAAGTCCCTTAAGTAGGCCAGTCTGCATTGTTCCTGGGTTGAACGGCATGGTCCCGTTTGCGGGGATGGGGTCTCTGGAACAGGGTTCAATGGTGCTGGCGTTGCGCTGGCAAATGGCTGCGGAGCTGGTGGGGCATCTGGCACTTCCATGGCCGCTTGGTCACATGTTTCACCTTCCTGGTGGTTTCATGGTGTGTTTTCAAATGGGGGTTCTCTTGTGGTCTCTGGTTCCTGTGGCCACGGTAGCTGCACGACGCCATTGTTTGGAGCTTCCAGATGAAGCTGGGGTTCCATGGGGAGTGCACGACTGTGGAGTTGGTCAATGTGCCTCCACAGCACTTGGCTGTCCTCTGTAGATACCTCATACGACAGGGGCCCTGTGATCCAGGTAACCCGGTCTGGAATCCAGGCTGGGCCGCTGAAGAAGTTCCAGGTGTAGATGGGGTCACCTGGGAAGAATCCACAGGGTGCCTCTTGGCTCTCTGGAGCTGGACAGTGCTCGGGAGAATGGTTGGGATGCAGATGGTCTAAGTGGGTTGTCAGGTGCCTGCCCATGAGGAGTTCTGCAGGGCTGTGGCTGGTGGAGGTGCTCGGGGTCACTCGGTGGCTGAAAAGGAAGGCCATGAGCCAGTGGTCCCAAACCCCGTGGATGATCTGTCTGAGAGACTCCTTCATGATCCTCACCATCTGTTCAGCTTGGCCATTGGTGGCTGGGTGAAAGGGAGCAGATCAGATGTGCCAGATTAGGTAGCAGCCCATGAACTCTTGAAACTCCCCTGATGTGAAGGCCATTCCGTTGTCCGTCACGATGGTGTCGGCTAGACCATGGGTACAGAAGATCTGTCGGAGGGCTCAGATTGCTGCCTTGGAAGATGTGGAGGAGACGGGCACCACTTATAGCCATTTGGTGTAAGAGTCCACCAAGATGAAGATCTGTCCCTGGAAGGGGCCTGCAAAGTCCAGGTGTAAGCAGGACCACGGTTTGTGGGTGGATTCCTACTGTTGCACAGCGGCTCTTGGAGGTGCCGGTCGGGTTTCTTGGCAGGCCTGGCAGTGCTTTAAGCAGTCCTCAATTTCGCTGTCTAAGCCAGGCCACCATACATAGCTGCGGGCCAGCGCCTTAATCCGCACGATCCCAGGTGTGTGTTGTGCAGCGCCGCTAGAACCTGCTGGTGCAACAGTGCCAGTACCACCACTGGCTTCTTCACAGTAGGCAAGCCCTGTGTGCTGAAAGTTCATCTTGGCAGTACTGGTAACCCACCAGGAATATAGACCATTGCAGCACCCTGGGGGACAGCATCTATGGCGTCTGACGACCTGAGTCCAGCATGCCTACCAGGGGGTTGTGGTCAGTCACAATAGTGAAGGGCTGCCCATAGAGGTAGTCATGGGATTTCTTGACTCCTGCCATAATCGCCAGCACCTCCTTGACTATTTGTGCATAATTGCGCTCGGCCAGAGACAAGGTGTGGGAGTAGTATGCTACGGGAACCTCCCTGCCATCAGGTAGCTGGTGACCGAGGACGACCCGTACCTCTTACAGTGAAGCGCCGCCGGCAAGGATGACGGGCAGCATCTCATCGAAGTAGGCCAGTACGGCATTAGAAGTTAGTAGCTCCTTGATGGCCCAGAACATGGGGTGCTGGTAGGATGTTCCAACCCCTCTGAATGTGGCCATAGTTAGGGAATCAACCTGTGACTAGCACTACGAAAAATTGTAAACCGCCCAGAGACCCCCATGAGGGGGTTAGGGCGGTATAGAAATCGAATGTAAATTTTAAAAAAATTAAAAAATTAAACATGGAAGCTTGCTTCTGGCCCCAGACCCAGGGAGCCTTCTTGTCGAGGAGTCAATATAGAGGCTCCGCGACCATGGCATTGTGGGGCAGGAAGGAATTATACAAGTTCAGCAGCCTCAAGAAGTCCTGAAGTTCTGACTTGGCAGTGGGAGCAGGGGTGTTGATGATGGTGCGGACCTTGTCGGGAGCAGGATGGATACCATGGGAATCCATGGAGAATCCCAGGAACCCGACTCGCAGAACCCCCAGGAGACATTTTTTCCCACTTTACTTTGCGATCAGTGGCTTAAAATCTCTGCAGAATGGTGTGCAGTCTCGCAGGAAAATCCTTATCAATGGGTGTGGCAATCAAAACGTCATCGAAGAAGGATTGTACCCTGGGAATTCTTTTGAGGAGAGAGTCCATTAGATTCTGGAAAATTCCTGGGGCTACGCTGACCTCGAATTGCAGCCGCCTTACCCTAAAAGCACCCTTGTGCATCACTATCTGGGCATCTGTGGTCACATCGTCCACAGGGAGCTGTTCATAAGCCTGAGCTAAGTCCAGCTTACTGAAGACCTTCATGCCCACAAGGGATGCCAGGACGTGGCTGACCACCAGAACTGGATATGCGTGGTCCTGGAGGGCCTTGTTTATTGTGCATTTGTAGTCTGTGCCGATACAGACGTCCCCGTTAGGCTTTACTGGGGTCATGATAGGGGTCTCCCAAAGGACATGAGCTGATCCAGCTCCTCATCAATTTTTGGCTTTAGGGTGAACGGGACGTGCCTGGCCTTCAGCCTTATGGGCCGAACCCCCGGGTTGAGTTGTAGGGAGACTGGGGGTCTGGTGTAGTGACCAAGCATCCCATCAAATACCGCCGGGAACTCGTTGCACACCCTCAGGAAATCTCTGGTAGTCACGTGGTGCACCCTGTCAATTTGAACCCGAGGGGCGTGAACCAAGCAAGTCCTATGAGGCTCGTGCGACTGCCTCATACTACAAGAAGATCCAAAAGTCCATTGAAGTGCCGATACTGCACTCGGAACTTACCCTAACCCCAGAATGGACACCTCATTTTTAGAAAAGTCATGGAGGGTGAAGCCAGCAGGCCAAAGGGAGGGCTCGCCTTGGGACAGAGTCTCTTGAACATGTCCTCAGAGATTATAGAGATGGAGGACCCGGTGTCGAGCTCCATCATGCAGGGCCTCCCCTCTATCAGGTCTGTTACAGTAATTTTGTCTGGGGTGTTCCAGGGTAAGTGCAGTACCTGCTGCTGCTGGACAGAAGTGGTGTGTAGCTCCATGGAGTTTGTTGATGTGGGGGTTGCTGCTTGCCGCCTCCGGTTTCCCTTGGCACAACATGCTCGGGCGATGTGGCCAATCTTCCTGCAGTTTCTGCACGTGGCATCCCGGAATCGACAGAACCTCCTCTAGTGGGGCTCACTGCAGCGGGCACACGTGGTTGTGGTGGCGGTGTCACCGGTGTGTGGCAGTGCAGATGGGCGATGTGCAGATGGCTTGTGGCGGCGTGTGGGGCACTGGAGCTGTAGGACCTCATTGGCTTTGTCCTCAGAAGTGTCCACATGGTGGGTAGCAGTGGGCGGTTTCCTTAAAGATTTTTCGGTGGCGGCTCCTATCTGGTGGAATGAGCTCCCAGAGGAGATCAGGGCTCTGCGGGACTAAGCACAGTTCCGCAGAGCCTGCAAGACGGAGCTCTTCCGCCAGGCGTTTGAATAGGAGCCGCCACCACCATGGTACCATCTATGCCCCAAGTTTTGTGGACAGGCCATCATGATGTGGGTATTCTGGAAGAAAACGGGTTTTTGACGACCATCCTGTCCCTAGGAAGTGAGCACCAAATATTATTTGAATGTAAGATGTTTTAATATTTAATATTTAATGTTATTTAATATTTCTAATGCTTTTACTGTTTTACTATATGATTCGGCGGAATGCCGTGTAAGCCGCCCTGAGCCTACGGAGAGGGCGGGATAAAAATATAAATAATAAATAAATAAATAATAAATAAATAAAGATGGCGGGCTTTTCGCATGTCAGACCTCTGCGGTGAACTGCTCCGCAGCTTCCGCGGCGAGGGCCATCTCCATGGACTCCTTGAAGTTAGGGTCACCTTTTGCGAGGAGTCTCCTCTGGAGCCGCTCATTCCTTATTCTGCAGACCAGCCAGTCCCGGAGGGCTTCCTCGAGGTTTGCGAAGTTGCAGTGCCAGGCGATCCATCATAGCACAGTGATGAAATCCATGATGGATTCGTTGGTGGTCTGGTTCCTCATGTGGAATGCGTGGTGAGCGGCAATAATGGACAGCTTAGGGGGAAAATGACCCTTAAGCCAGTCCAGGATCATCTGGTAGGCTGTGTCTTTGACCGCTGTGGGAACGATGAGCAAGCGGGTCATGCGGCCACATACTCGGAAGAAGGTGGCTCATGTCTTCTCCGCTGCCTCGATCCCAGAGGACTTAAGGAAGAACTCGAACTGGCCAATATAGGACTCCCAGTCCTCTACGGTGGCATTAAATGCATCGACGTGTCCTGAAGCGGTAGCCATGGTCCCCGTAGTGATGCGTTGTGCTAAACATTGGAGCTACGTGCACGGTGCGATGCTGGAGGGTGCTGGGCTAGCTCAACAGGATCCCATCCTCGTCACCAGTAAAATATACTGAGTTCGAGATGCATATAGTGATCAGCTCATAGTTTATTAGTGATTTCAGCTTAACTCAAAGACAACTCTAGCAGGGCTGGAGCCCTGCTTATATGCATACAAAACACCCCACCCCACACACACACACTCCCCGTGATAGGCTATTTACATTACAACTACTGCTCAATAGGTCCATTCCAGATTCCTGGCTACCCATTGTTCTGGTGACTCAAGCTTAGTCCGTATCCAGGTGCTGTCCTGGCTCAGTACATAACAGCAGCAAACCTCTGTACAGCAGTACTGAGAGGCCTTGGCCTCCATTTTTTGGCCCCCTAGGGTAACTCACTAGGTGGACTAAATGAACTGCTGGTCTGGTCCAACAGAACTCTTCTTATACTCTTAACTAAAAACAAATATTAAACTCAGCATTCTTGATGTTTGAAAGTTACAGGGTTTGTTTTGTTTGATCTCTAATTCACAAATTAATCCAATATACAAGGCTTAATCTAAGGAACGGCTGAATCACACCATCTGCTTTCAAGACAGAATCATGTGAAAAGTAGTGCTTTTAATGGCCTGCAAAAGTGCCTGTTTCTCACTATTGTAAGCTGTAAACCACCCAGAGAGCTTTGGCTATGGATGGTATAGAAACGAAATGAAGTGCTCGCTTCGGCAGCACATATACTAAAATTGGAACGATACAGAGAAGATTAGCATGGCCCCTGCGCACCATAAATTTGTCCTTAATATTTTCCCATTCCAAAATGTGCCCATCTGGAACTGCTACACACAAACTAAGTTAAAAAGCGCACCAAAAAAAAAAAAGAAAGAAGAAGAAGAAGAAGAAGAAGAAGAAGAAGAAGAAGAAGAAGAAGAAGAAGAAGAAGAAGAAGAAGAAGAAGAAGAAGAAGAAGAAGAAGAAGAAGAAGAAGCCGCCACACCAATAAGGAAAAACCCACAAGCTGCAATTTCTGGGTAGGCTAGTATCCAGGATCACTGATCCTAGAAATTTGCACTGCTGATGTACATGATGAAAATGATTAATACCCAGTTAACTGAGAGTGTTTTCCTAAAGGCATTTAAGGAATCCGTGATGTGCACTCTTTAATCTGGACTTTGGAGGATAAATTCTTTGTGGGTCTCATCTGCCCTTGACTCATTTCAGTCTGACTTCAGGGCTGGTTATGAAACACAGGCCGCATTATTTGCTCTCATGGATGATCTCTGATAAATGTAAGCCTTTGACACAGCGGATTACTTGACTCTACTGAAAGGCTTGGAAACTAGAGTGGAGTAAAAGGAAAATAATTTGAGTGGTTCAACTCTTTTCAGCTACTGAAGATTTAGGACTTGTCCTATGGAGTGCCTCAGGGTTCTAAATTATCTCCTATATTGATTCATAAATGTAAGACCTTTGTATGATACTGTTCATAGTTTTGGTGTCATCAATAAGATGATGAGACACAGCTATACATTTATTTATCTAAGCTTCCAGAAGCAGCTGTCTCTGTGCTGAGCCACTGCTGTGGCCAAATGACTAAGGAAAAACATGCTGAAGCTTAACAAGAAGGAGGTGATGTGGGCAAGAAAAGTGGAGCCCTGGAAAGGGTTCTGCTTCCTATCTTTGATGGGTAAGTTTTTTTCTTGTTGGACTCAGTTAAAAGTTTGGGGGTTGTTCAGACCCAGCTCTTTCACTGGAGAAAGCAGTTTAGATGGGTAGCAAAAACTGCCTTTGATCACTTACATCTAGTTCACTGGCTGGCCAATTTCTTGAGCCTAGCAAATCTAGCCTCAGTGATCCATGCAACAGTAACCTGTAAACTATTGCAATATGCTGTAAGTGGGGCTACCCTTGAAGGCAATTGGGGAAACTTCAACTGGTATAAAATGCAGCAGCCAGCATAGTATATGGGGCAAAACACTTGATGCATATTACATCTACTTTGAGATCTCTGCACTGATTGCTGGTTTGTTTCTGAGTTCAATTCAAGGTGCTGGTTATTACCTTTAAAACCCTTTCTGGCCTGGGACCCACATACCTGCAGGGCAACCCTTCCAGTATGAACCTGTGTGACTGCTCCATTCCTTAGATTTAAACCTCCTTGATATTCTATCCTGTAAGGTAGTTAAGATGGCCATGGCTTAACCTAGGGCTTTTTTCCCTAGTGGCTTCTCCTATTTTATGGAATCACCCTCCTACTGTTAGGATAGCTTCCACTTTGTTGAAATTCCACAAGTTGTACAGAACAGAATTATTCAGGTGGGCTTTTGACACTACCACTTAATTTTAGTCACATCCTCTTCTCAGTTTTTATGGGTTTTAATTGTATATTGTTTTTATGATATTGTAACCTGCCTTGCATCCTGTTTTAGAAATGGTCTAAAAGATAATTAAATTGACATATACACCATTATCATGCCTCCAAAATTCAAAGAGTTTCCACTGTGTTGTTGAAGGCTTTCATGGCCGGAGTTCATTAGTTGTTGTAGATTTTCCGGGCTGTATGGCCGTGGTCTCTGTATTGTAGTACCTGACATTTCGCCAGCAGCTGTGACTGGCATCCTCTAAGGATGCCAGTCACAGCTGCTGGCAAAATGTCAGGTACTACAATGCCAAGACCATGGCCATACAGCCCGGAAAATCTACAACAACTAGTTTCCACTGCATTTGAACAAACGTTTCTGTATGAGCAGCATGCCACCAAAGCAAGGGACATTTTTGTCTCATTGATTTCAGTCATGTGTGCTTAAATCTCGCCCACTGCAATCAGTGGGACTTAAAAGTGCTTTCCTTTGACCATATTATATACTGTTTTGTTGGAGATTTTTCCATTTCTGTACATGCAACTGATCTCAGTCAAGTCACTACACAAACATCAACATTTAACACAAATAATTCCTAAACATAACCCTGAATAATTCATAGTTCTAAAAAACCTTGAGCATTTTATTGCTTGGTTGAATGAATGAGAGACAGATTTCTTTCTTATTTCATGAAACCAGTTTTGTGACCTATTACAGATCTTAGTTCATACTAGCCACATCATATAGTCACACGAAAAAAATTCAAGCAGTTGCCTGTAAGTTATTAAGTTTATTCTCCCTTTACTTAGTATTTCTGTCTTGGGTTTAAATCATATCCTGTGCAAACATGCCAGATAAAATATACCCACTGTGTTTATTCTTGTGTCTCTGTGGCTTGGTCAATTCATAGTCCATTGTTCTGTTCCAAAGGCATGAAGAATGTAAATGGCATGACTTACTGAGTCATTTCTTCCTAGGATTTTGAAACCTAGGTTCCCCTAAGTAAACCATCAGTTCTTAGAAAACTCTTTACAAGGTATATCATTTTTAAAAATGAGATTCACTTGAAATTCTTGTTAGAGTGTGCAGGCAAGCACTATCCTGTAAAGTCAAAGAGTTCTCCTAAAAGTACCTAGGATCCACTGGGAGTTCCTAATGGTCCTTCTTCTAGCTGCAAAACTCAGACCAGTTTATCCCTTGCTGGCTGTTGGTTCACAGTGAAGTGCTCTTCTTTCTGTACACACAATGGCAATGCAGTTCCACCTCATATGGAAAACATGTGATGGTTGCTAACTAACCTATCAGTCATCAAGACTCATTTTATATGCATCAGGCAAGAAATCAAATAAAAAAGATGGTCACTTGATAACTATTATAATACCATTGCTTTGTAAGGGCAATAATTGGTGATTGCACTGAATCATCTAGATTTATTTGTATGTGTGTATGTGTGTGTGTGCACGCACACTTGAAGGTGGTGGTGGTGAATGTAAGATGGCCAGTTGTTATTTATTATTATCATCATCATCATCATCATCATCATCATCATCATCATCATCATCATCATCATCACAATCTTTATGACAATTCAATTCATTTAATATTTTTCCATTTCATTTCTAGCCAAGAAACACCTGTTTTTTAATCAATCCTGACAGTTTTACATGCAAATAAAAGGTTTTAACTTTCTCCATGAAATCTCTACTGAATTATCTAGATGTTATAACCATCATAATACAGCCAATTTTTTAAAATTAAATTTCTAACTTTACTCATTCTTCTCATGCTTCCTTAAATGTTAGAGACTTTTCCTGAAAAAAGTCCCTCAACCATTCCAGTATCAATAATGTTAAGAAAATGAAGTTGGATGAAACATCTAGAAGACATTCTTGCTGTTTTAGTCTTAGAATCTGCCTTTTCACATGGTACTAAAAGGGGGGGGGGGGCTAGAATTCTTTTTTTCATCTGTGATACAATATTTTCTAATTTCTATAAAACAACCTATCTTTTAAAACAAAATTTAGCAAAGGAGTTCCACCATTTTTACAAAATGACATCACTTAATTGCCTACTCGTTTGTGTTGAAACTGACTCATGAAAGCTTGACATAAATGTGACTCATAAAAGGTTGAGACAAGTTAAAAAAACCTTTTTAAAATAAAGTGTCAGAATGTGTCTCGCAAAGAAAGACATAATCCCTCCCCATCTGAGTCAAAATGTGAATTTTTGTGCTTTTACTTTTTCCCTGTGCTATAATAACTAGGGTTAGGTAGGCACAAACTGGGAAAATGCAGTTCAGTTTGTGGCATCCCTGGTTTGCAAACCAAGAACTGTCATGAACTTTTCAGGGCCAAATGAACCAGGTCAGTTTGTGAGGTATCTGATGCAGTAGAACAGCCCTCGACATGCTAGAGACACTCACAGGGGATCTCAGGTTGACTACCTGCCCTCCAAGTTTGGGGAGGATTGGACACAGCCAGTCACCCCCCCCCAAAGAAGATGCCCCCAGGAAATTGCTATCTGGGGAAATGACAGGAGCAGGTTCAGGAGTATATATCAAGCAATCAATTTCTATACCAGTTACATTTCCACAGGGCCTGCAAAACAGAGCTGTTCTGCCAGGCCTTTGGCTGAGCCAGTGGTAGGGCTGCCAAATGCCCCCGGGGGGCGGATTTCCCCCCGCTTTCGAGCCCCGCTTTCCGCTCCCGCGGAATCGGGGCCTGGGGGAAACCCCACCCCCGCCTGCGCGTCACCCGGAAGTGACGTCACACGCTGGGGGCGGGGCCATGCCATTTGAGGGGAAAACTCTTTGTTTCCCCCTCAAATAGCGTGGCCCCGCCCCCAGCGTGCGACGTCACTTCCGGGTGACGTGCGCGCGCATGTTACAGACGCCGGCCGGGAGCCCCCTGCTCCCGGCCAAAACATATTTGGCAACCCTAGGCAGTGGATGTCCAATCTATCTCAGCTTCCCCTGCATACAGAAATACATCTTTGAACTAATCATCCTACAGGAGGCATTAAGGAATGCCCTGGAGTTTTTTGTCTTGTTTTTGCTGCCTTCTTGTTTGATTGTTTAAACTTGGTTTTATTCTATGGCACTATTATTTATTTAGATCTTAATAGTTGTGAGTTTCCCTGAGCAGGTTTTTGGGATAGGGTAGGATATAAACCCAATAAAATAAAATGTAAATAACTAAAAAGTACAGAATGGACCTTGTGTAAGTTAGAGGCATCAACCTCACCCCCAATGCTCCTCTACATGCCCTCCAAGTTTGGTGACAAGTTACAGCCTCCAAAAAAAGTGCCCCATCCTCCATTATTTCCAATGGAGGAAAAACAACAGCAAAAAAGCAAGGGCAATAGAAGCCCAGCAGAACAAAATCAAAGTCCCTGAGAATCTCTGCAGTAGACACTAAAAGTGTGTGTGTGGGGGAGGCATTTTGCAAGTCCAGCAGAACTAGTGCAATGTGCCCAGCAGAAATAGTGCCACTGTGGCACTGCAAAGTGCTTTTGGGGAAAATGTCAGGCACAGGTACAAAAGTACAAAGTTTGAATCCAGTAGCACCCTTAAGACCAACAAAATTTTAGTCAAAGTGTAAGCTTTCATGTGCAAAGCACACTTCTTCAGACAAATGGACCCCCTGTAAGCTACACACACCAAATACACAGGGAACTTCACCCTGCCACCCATTCCTCTACAATCTCTCCAAGTTTGGGGCGGATTACATTCCTGGAGTCCCAGTTATGGACCCCCCCAAAAAAAGGTCTCCCCAGTGCTCTCTCTGGATAAGACAGCTGCAATTACAGCAGTCTATGGAGTGGCTCAGGAACAAGCCAGTGACACCAAACATACAAGGAAACTTCCACCAGAAAGCAAGACAAGCATCCTCCCTATGCTTGTGCCTCCCTCAAGTCTCCAAGGACAGGTTCTGAAGGATAGAAAGGCATACATCCCCCAGAGTTCCAACAGGGGCTCCTCAAAGCTTGGCAGGCACCCTAGCCACACCACACGAGCCAGGGAAGCAGAGGAGTGGCTTTTAAAGCAAGCTCTCAGGATTGCTCCCAGTGCTACAAAATATAGTTTATGTAGTACAAAGTGTTAAAAGCCACTCTTTTGCTTGCTTCAAATTCTTGAACACCTCTGTTCATTGTGAAGGTGAAAGTGGGTGCAAAGGGTGCTCGTTATGGGGGGGGAAGTCTTCCACCCTCTGCATACCACAGGCACTAAATGCAGCCTGGAGCCCAGTTCTAGTGGGGCATCAGCAGGGGTCGTGGAGCCTCCTTCCACCTGATCTGTTCCTGCATATCATAGGCTCCCATCTCCAGGAACTAAACCCATCCTGCCGGGCCACTGAAGCCTGGCCATAGCAGGGCATCAGCAGGGATCTTGGAGCCACCTTCTCAATCTGTACCTGGGTCTCTCCTAGAGACAAAAGAGTAGTTATAACTGCCCAAAGACACCAGCAGTTGCTAACCCTCTTTGATGAGGAAGACTCTGACAGTGGTGATTCAGAGGGTGGGGGAAGCCCACAGTTTGGAAACATTTCCACACCCTCCACAGAGTGCCAAGTGTGCCATGCCTATGTCTGGAAGGGTGCAAACCCACCTCAATACTTGTCTTCCTCCATCTTCTACAGGCACCTGCAAAGAGTGCATCCAGGGCCGGCTCATTTACTAGGTGAACTAGGCATTCACCTAGAGCACACCGGCTCTTAGGGGCGGGGCCCAAACCCGCCCCCGCCCCCCCGCCAAAAGCCCCCCCCCCGGCCTGGCTGCTTTCAGCTGCCGCATCTCGGCCTGGCAGTGCATGGCCCGGGAAGCCCGTTGCATGCTCGGGGCAGCCGGGGGGCAGGGGGCTCGAACACCCCATGGAGGGGCTACTGGAGGGGCGGGGGAGAGAGGACGGAGCATGGCACAGTCTCACCAGGGGAGATCCACCACCAGAGGCTGCCCAGCCATGCCAGGGACACTACAACTCCCTGCGCGGCACAGTGCTGTGCTCCGGCTTCCCCGCCCATCTGCCTGCCTCTAGCTCAGCCGCCCAGCAGCGCACCGCCCACTCCATCTCAGCAGAAAGTAGTGGAGGGGGAGCATGAGGCCCCTCCAAGAAGAAGAAGAAGAGGAGATTGGATTTATACCCCACCCTTCACTACCCAAAGGTGTCTCAGAGCGGCTTACAAACTCCTTTCCCTTCCCCTCCCCATAACAGGCATCCTGTGAGGTAGGTGGGGCTGAGAGAGCTCTTGACTGAAACTGATCTTTTTCAAGAACAGCTCTTATCAGAGCTACGGCTTGCCCAAGGTCATCCAGCCAGGTGCAAGTGGAGGAGTGGGGAATCAAACCCAGTTCTCCCAGATTAGATTTCGCGCACTTAGCCACTACACCAAACTGGCCCATACTCAGGATGCCATGGGGAGATCAAAAGGTCTGTGTGGAGGGCCCAGGAAGCTGTCACTCGCCTCGTCAGTGAGATGATTGCTGTGGATGGCCAACCCTTCTCCCTCATGGAGGACATAGCCCTTCACCAGCTGCAGTGGCAATGGTCAAGGCTCAGGTCTCCAAAGCGCAAGTTGTAACCGTGCATTTCACAGCAGACCTCTGCAGCAGCCAGCAGGACTGTTGGGGCACAGTCCATGCCCCAGGAGTGCACAGTTCTGCCACCAGGCTACAAAGTGGTTCTGTTCCATGTGCCAGGGGTAGATGCAGACCACATGGCACAAAAACATCACTGCTGTGTGTCACGAATGCCCTGGCGGGCGGACTGGGCAAGGCACAGAGTATCCAATAAACACAGGCAAAGGTTAGGGCACCAGAGAGGCAGAGAAACAAAACACAGTCCAGGATATCAGGTTACTGGAGCTTTGCAGTCAGAGGAGTAAAGCCAAGCCGTTGTCCAGAGTTCGATTACAAATTCCGGGGTCAAGGAGCCAGAAGACGATGTCACGTAGTCTGTAGTCAATAGCCAAGAGATTCAAACAGAGAGTCAGGAAAACCAGATGCAAGGTCCGAGGTGCCGCAATGTAATCATGCGATCAGTTGCCAGCACGAGGTAGGTAGTGAAGAGGGCTTCCTTAAAAGCCCGTTCCCTGTGTTCTTAATTGCTGGCTGAATACAGAGTCCTGTCTCCAATTAATACTTTGGACTCAGAGGACGCCTCCCACACATGCGTGCTTCGCTGTGCTGGGTTGTCAAATCCCATCTCCTTTGGTCTCGTAAACGAGCTACAGGTGGAGTGGAATCAGGGGGTGTGAAGCTCGTGCTCGGCTCTGCAGGAGCAGCTCCAGGTGTGAAGCCTTCTGGCAGTCAGTGTTCATCCTCTGCAAAACGTACGTCCAGGGGTGCAGGGAGCTCTTCCTTGGATGTGGAGGGTGCAGAGTCCCCAGGATCAGGGTCCACTGGGTCGGGCGGAATGGTGGGCATGACACTGTGTGATACAGAGAAGCCTGAGGGTGTGGATGGGTAGCAGCAACATTGTCCATGGCTACATGGTCACAGACATGGGTGCCAACATGCTGGCAGAGGTGAAGGGTGTGCACCTTAAGGGCGTTGTCTGCCTGGTGCACTCAAGATATGGTCCTTGCTGCCAGCGCCTGACCACCCATTTCTCACACAGAATCAAGTCTGCCCGTCTGCTGCATGAGAGGCAGGGGGAGGGGGATGAGAAAGTGCACCTATACCATGATTGCACATTTGGTGGAGCAGAAGACTGCCAAAGAGGAGATCAGCATCAGCTCCAACAACTGGTTGACCCTCTCCCAAATGGTATGTGTCCTCAAGCCCTTCCAGAACACCACTGATGTGCTTTGCACCCAAACAGCCAGCCTGGGGCAAGTCATCCCACTGATTTGAGGGCTGGATCAACTGTTGACCTCTGCACTGGAGCCGGCTGTTCTCACATGGGTCAGGGTGTTGGCAGAGAGGTTGCAGGTGGGTATCACCACCAGGGTGAATCATCTCTGCAATAAAGGGGAGTGAAAGCTAACCTGTATCTGTGACCCCTGGATAAAAGGCAGCATTGCTCTCCTGAATGCAGAGTTCTTGCAATGGAAATGTGAATTCTGCAAAGAAGTGTGATGGATACAGGCCAACAGATGTGGCCAAAGGGAACAGCAGGTGGAAGAGGCTGGGGAGAGGGAGGGGGAGCCGCAACCCAGCACCTCTGCCTCAAAAAGCCCAACCAGGGAGAAGCCCCATTACTGGTTGTCAGTAGTGAGCTGGGAGGTCAGCAATGGCAGGGATGCCAGTCATGCAATGGCAGAGGATTCAGCAAAGGTGATGGTAAGAGAGTACCTTGGCAAGTCCCCTGAGGACACTGACACCAGTCCCCTGGAGTACTGTCACACAAGGCTGTCATCTGGCCTGGCTTATCTTGCATGGCCATGAGCCCTGAGTCAACCTAACACCCAAACCCCAGCAGGGGAGAGAAGTTCACAATCAGGAGGGTATAAAATGTGGGTCCTTACTCAGCCAAGGCACTCAGTAGCTAAGCCCCTCTGCTCGGAGTCCTGAGTTCACCTAACACCCAAACCCCAGCAAGGGAGAGGTATTCTCAGTCAGAAATAAATGATGAATGTGCTCTGCTTTTAATAAATTCTCTGTCTAAGTGCCAACAGAAGAGAGGCTACAGAGCTGAACTGATATATGGCATTCTGATCCCACAGAGCAGAATGGGAACTCTGTTATTGGCAGAAAGCTGTACCTGTTAAGCTTTGGAGGGCTCCTATTGGTGTTTCCAAGTTTGGAGAATTCCAATTCCCTGTTGCTGTGAAGTTTTGTAAACCATTTAACTGAGCAAAGACAGTCTGTCTGGAAATTTATCCATTCTCGAACTGCCACTAATCACCATGAACAGTATCAAAATTTGTGGAATGTTTTTCCAGGAAAGATGGCAACTTGGACTGGATTAAAAACCCAAGACAAAGAACAGTAAAATTAGAATCAGCATACCTTAATGAAGGCTTACACAATTACCTATAGTTAAAAAAATGACTAAAAAAGATTCTAACAAAAGAAATAAGTCACATCATCAGACATGGAATTTTGAAAATATGGTTTGCACGTCAGAACTTATTGAGCCCTCCAAACTCTCTTTTTATGTTCCCAATATGAGTATACCATGATAAGAACACAAGAAATAAAAATGATTTTATAACATATAGCACAATGATAAATGCTCAGGGGAAAATCAAGTTATGGCAAGATACCAGAGATGAAGGTATAAACATAGAATGGCTGTTATATTATCAATCAGCTTCAAGATTAAAGATCATGGACACTGAAGGCAGAGTGCTAAGAGATGTGACTGAATTTGAACAGCTGATTATAAAACAAAAAGAGCATTTACTATGACAGATATAGAAGATCTTACTCCAGTTAGAAAAAGCTGAACAAGTGAAAACAATGCACGGTTAAATGGATGCAAAATTAAAAAGAACAGATATGTATGGAACAATGGGAATGATTATAGGGAAAAGATATCAAATTTATAGCCTGACAGAGATTAAAAGAAAATTGGTATAAAATGTTTTTCAGATGGTATATAACTCTAAAGGACATCAAGAAAGCCAATAAAAACTACAAAGGAAAATGCTAGAAAATGTCAAGATATAGATGGAACCTTTTTTCATATGTGGTGGACTTGTGAAAAAGCAAAAAGATATTGGAAGAAACTCTGGAATGGAATGGAATCTAAAAACATGCTACTAGGTGTACTGCCTAACAAATTACCAAAATTTTAGAAGAGATATTCAAATACATAGTGACAGTGGCTAGAATTATCTACACAGCAAAATGGAAACTAGAAGTCTATCCATGCTTAGAAGATTGGGAAAACAAACTTGCTGAATATGCAGTAATGGCAAAATTAACAACCTATTTGAAAAACAGGTCAGTTATGAAATGTGAGGAGACATGGAGTGTGTACTATGAGAACTATGCAAGCAGGAGACAAATTTAGAATGAGAAGCCGTTTGAAGCATTATATACGAATGTATGTCAATGAGATAGAAGTAGAATATGCCTCTGTTTTAAATGTAAGATCTTGAATATAAATGTGTGTAAGGAAACAGATCTTGGGAGCATTTTTTCCTAATTTCCTTATTATGAAATTTATTATACTAGGAATAAGGCCCATTGTGGAAATAAATACAGCAAACTCTAGAAAGAGGCTCTGGGTGGGTGCCCTGGCCTTGGGCACTTAGCGTCAATTTGCTGTGGTGACCTCAGCAGGGTAAAATGACACAGAGCTTACCATTTTCTCCAGAGAAACTGATCTCTGCCATCTGAAGATTAGTTGTAATTCTGAGTGCTCTCCAGACATCCCCTGGAGATTAGCAACAGTGGTTCCCCAGGAGGAAATGGCTGGTTTGGAGGGTGAAGTCTATGGCTTTGTACATGTCTGAAATCCCACCCCTCCTCAAACCCCACTCTCTCCAGGATCCACCCCTCAAATCTTCAGGAATTTCCCAACTCGGAGGTGGCAACCCTGTTTCCTTCCCAGCCAATGATCGACATACTGTTATCTGCCCCTCTGACTTCAGGTTTCCATCCCCCCCGCACACCTGCAGCCTCTACCTAGAAAAACTATGGTCTTTCTCCCCAGTGGAGACCCAAGCAGGAGGGTAGCGACCTCGGCAGAGTATAATGACACAGAGTCTACCCTGCAAAGCAGCCATTTGTTCCAGGAGAGCTGATCTCTGCCATCAGGAGAGCAGTTTTAATTCTGAGTGATCTCCAGCCCTCACCTGGAGACTGGCAGCAATGGTTCCCCAGGAGGAAAAGTACAGTCTTGCTCCTCAGTGGAGACCAAAGCAGCTTACATCATTCTCCTCTCCTCCTTTTGATCTGCACAACAACCCTGTGAGGTAGGTTAGGCTGAAAGTCTGTGACTGGTCTGAAATCACCCACTCAACTTCCACAGCTAGAACCTGGGTCTGGCAGATCCTGCTCTGAAGCGCTAACTGCTACGCCTAGGGTAGTCAACCTCCAGGTGGAGCCTGAAGATCACCGGGTATCACAATTGAACTTCAGACAACAGATCCCCCCCCCCCGAGAAAATAACTGCTTTGGAAGGTGGGCTATATGGCATTGTATTCAGCTGAGGTTTCTCCACTCCCAAAACTCTGGCTTCCATAGACTCCACCACAGAATTTCCAGGAATTTCCCAACCTGGAGCTGGCAACCCTAGTCAGGACTGGCCCCAATGAGTTCCTCACAAAGGCCTGGAACGCGCCTCCTGCCTTTGCCTTTTTACTGACGGAACTAGCAACAGCCACTGAGGGAAAAGTTAGTCCCACGGGAGCCAAGCAGGAGAAGTGACTTCATCAGGAGAGACAGCCGTTTGGCAGTTTATTCTGTGAGGGAAGAGTCTCCAGGCTGGCAGTGGGCGGGGGAGAGTAGCGGATCCAGCACCCGGCCAATGGCATGTGTGTACTTTTGAATGGCAGTTGATGGGCCAATGGTTGATGGAGTGCACTGCACAGGCAATGGAAGAGCTGGAAATGGCCAATACATAAGGGAAATATATATATAAGATACCTGCAAAAATTAATAATGAGTATGCAGCTCATTGTAATAATGGAGAAATCAATGATGTAGTTGCAAAACAGATGTAACTATGAAGTTTGAAACTTAAAATGTTGAATATAAATATATTCCAAAAGAAGGACTGTTGAAGTTTACAATTAATATCTTAATAATTATAATGAAGGGGATTGTTGGAGAGAAGCATTTTCTGTTCCATACATTCTGTTAAATATGATTGTCTGGTGGACCTCCTGATAGCACTGGTATTTCTGGCCACTGTGTGACACAGAGTGTTGGACTGGATGGGCCTTTGGCCTGATCCAACATTGGCGTCTCTTATGTTCTTATTGTCCTTGACTCTGTGATATGTCAAAGTTGTGTATAATAACCTTTCCCCCCCCCCCGTTTCTGTATCCTCTCTGTACTATTATTCTGTTTTCTAAAAAAAATAAAATATATTTATGAAAAGTTTGTGGAATGTTTGTGCCAGTCACTCTATGAACATCACTTCACAAACCATGAAATGGCTAAAATTAGTGACGAACTTTACTTTGTGAGCTGGCTCGTGCCCATCCCTAGTAATAACTACTACATACTTCAGAATGCATGGAAGAAACTTTTTTAAAAAATCAAATAATAGCTTACCTTTACTTTCAGACATCTAGACATTTAAAAAATGTATATTAGGTAAAGAGAGAACTACAAGGGCTGCATTCATACTGCTTTTTGAACTAGCATCAGGGGTCATTTCCTGCAGGAGCGCAAAGGAGCGGAGCTCCGGCAGTAAAGAGCCCAGGGGGCGGGCACATGCAACAAGCCCCGCCCCCTGATCCCAGCAGCCCTCAGTCAGAGCAAGAAGCAGCCAGGTAAGTTGCAAAGCCCCCCACGCCCCCCCCCGGCCCAAAACAGTCCAGTGGCACCTTTAAGACCAAGTTTTATTCAGGTACAAGCTCTCCCTCCTCTGCGAGGACAGATCTGCACATCCCCCTCCCCCATAGCTAGCAATCCAAAACAGTCCAATGGAGCCTGAGTGGTGGGTGTTGCCTTCTGACACACTTCCGGTGATATCAGGTGGTGTGGCATATGCAAATAAGTTATGCTAATGAGCTCCGGCACCTGTTTTTCTACGAAATGACCCCTGACTAGCATTAAGATGGAATGTAGACAGCCCTGACCTAGGTAGCCCAGGCAAGCCTGATCTCGTCAGATCTCGGAAGCTAAGCAGGGCCGACTCCGGCAAGTACTTGGAAGGGCAACCTCCAAGGTATACCAGAGATGGGATGCAGAGGCAGGCTAATCAAGCTGCCTCTCTGAAAAAGTAGGGGTTGCCAGAAGTCAACCATGATTTCCAGGCAAGCGCATAAAACACATACACAAAGTATTTTTTAAAAAATGATGGAATGTAGACCAACCTGGCTTGTTGCCAGACTTGCATATATACCTTGGTCTTTCCTCCCTGCCTCTTTTGACCTGGCATAGAGAATCCTAGCTATAAACTAACTCCAGTTATCTGTGTTGTATAAAAGCAGATGAGCCAGGTAATCAAAGTCAGCTTTCCTTCCCACCACCCAAGTTGATTCTAAACCTTTCTGGCTTGGAGTCCAGTTTGGTGGTGGTGGGGGGGTTGGGGGAGGGATTTGTGCCTAATTCTGGATAACCAAGACACACAAAAAAGGCCAGCAACAAGCCAGTTTTGAGCAAATTATGGTTTAGTGTGGCCAAAAGAAATGTCTGAATGCAGCCTTTGTAGGTTGTGCACTGAACAGGTGTAAATTGCATATCATAGCATTGCAATTCATGTAAGCAGCTAATAAAGAGCACTCTCACTAACACTGAAAGTCTATTATTTTGCACTTTCATGTTCTCATTCTATAAATCAGTTTGCTCATTAGACATCTACACCTAGTTTGATTCAGTATTTCTACCTACCATCAAGACAAGGAATTAAGGCAATGTTCTTTCATATGATCTAGTGTGACAGATATAAGAAAGGAACTGAAAGAAAACTCAATTACATTTGCCATCACTGGGCGAAAAGTCCCTCTTGAAATTATGTAGAAAAGCTCAATAACCTCTGACTAGTTTCCTGTCTAAAGGGGGGAAAATTGTTAAAAGAACCCACCTCATTTTCTCTTTGACCCATATATAACCCATATATAACCCATATATAAAAGCCATTCTCATGCCTTGAAGAACTGGTCCAGATTATTGCATGCTTCCCACACAAGAAATACGAAAGATTTTTGGGCAATGGTTTCACAAGTTAACTTCTCCTTTAACACAGTCCATTCTCCACCAATCCCAGCTTCTGACTGGACTATTATTCCAACTTGTTTTCAGACCTGGTACTGCCTGATTCTTCTAACCATCTCCAAATCCCTTCTGATATACTTGTTGGGCCCCCGGTCTCCAGAGAAGAAATTCTTGAATTTATAGCCTCTATGAAATTGGGTAAGGCTCCAGGCCCAGATGCTATTCCTGCTTTTTTGAACCGCTAGCTCACTTGTTCCCTCTAGTTGATAAATTTGGGATATTTCCAGATTCCTGGCTAACCTCCATGATAGTTCGTCTTTAAAAAAGGCAATCCAAAAATTCCCGCCAATTATCACCCTATAAATTTACTCTCAGTATTAGGGAAATTGTACTCCAAGCATCTTCTGAACTGTCTATCTGACTGGATGTCTAATAATAGTCTTCCAGGTAAAGAACAAGTGGGTTTTCGCCCTGGATACTCTACCCTTGATCATTCACTCACACTTGCCTTTTTGGCAGAGAAATATTCCTTGCATTTATAAGGCAAACTATATGTAGCTTTTATAGACTTGCAGGGTGCATTTGATTCTATCAACAGATCTCTTCTATGGACTAAACTAGCCAATATGGGAATGGACCCGTGCTTGCTGTTCCTGATACGTAAAATCCATTCATCCAATAGCTGTCAAGTACGTTTAAATCACAAAGGCCTTTTGACTAAAAAAGATTTTTGTCACCAAAGGGGTAAAACAGGGATGTCCCCTTGCTCCTGCTCTTTTCAATTTATTTTTGTCTGACTTGCCAGAACACCTAACTAAATTTGAAGACCATGTGCCAAAGATGAACCCGCTTCCAGTTCCCCTTTTGCTGTATGCAGACGACACTGTTCCTTATTTTTTTACCAAGATTGGACTCCTATGCCTGCTCTCAGCTTTTTCGGGTTTCTGTTCTAAGAATGACTTGTCTATTAACTCAGAAAACTAATATCCTGATATTTACCAAGGCTTGGAAAACCTGTTCATGGAAGGTAGATGGGAAACCTGTGGAACAAGTTAAATCCTTCAGACATTTGGGCCTTCTCTTTCACCATCAACTTAATTGGTCTTTTCACAAGAAGGCAGTCATTACAACCGTAAGAAATCAACTGCTTGCAGTCCTCGGTTCCATTTTCATACTGGAAATCAGTATGTACCAGCTGCAGATTTTTCAGGTGAAGGTTGTTAACCAGCTCTTATATGGGATTCCAATTTGGATTTTGGCAGTCAATACTGAAGTGGATCGTATTGCCGCTATTTTCTTACGCCATATTCTGGGTGTACCAAATATGATTAGACTTTTTACTATTTCTAGCAAACTAGGCAGGTGGAGGCCTAGTTTGTTAGAAATAGTAAAAACTGAAACTGAACTACTAAACCCATATGCAATGGTTTCCATGTACCTTCAAGAAAAACGGGTTGTTAACTTGTAACTAATGATCTTCGAGTGGTCATCTGTGCATTCACACCTCTCTGTGCATCACACCTCTGGGATATAGTGTGCCTGCGCCGACCCCAGTCGGTATAATGGTAAGCAAAAGGGATTTTTGCGCCTGCTCCCCGGTCACGTGACGGGCTCCACTACGCTTGAGTAGGGGGAGGGCACGAGGATCCCACCAGTTCCTTCTGACCACTGCCCTCAGTCTCCAAAGAAAGGACAGGACCGAAAGCAGAGGGGAAGGAGGGCGGGTGGTGTGAATACACAGATGACGACTCAAAGATCATCAGTTACAGGTAAGCAACCTGTTTATCTTCTTCGTGGTCTCTGTGCATCACACCTCTGGGAGACTAGCAAGCAGTACACGCCTATCTGGAGGAGGGAGCCGAGGTCCTAATTCTGCGCTGCCTGGAACACTGCCCGACCTACTGCTGGTGAATGCGCACATCAAGGGCGTAGTGCTTCACAAACGTGTGAGGAGTGGCCCAGGTTGCTGCATTGCAGATATCTTATAGCAATGCACCTCACAGGAAGGCTGTGGATGCAGCCACTGCCCGGGTGGAATGTGCCCTTAGCAACCCCGGAAGTGACTTCTTTGCTAACATGTAGCACAGTTTAATAGTCTCCACAACCCATTTGGATAGGCATTGGGACCGCAGCTTCTTCCCTTGGGAAGGCAAAGCATAAGAGACAAACAAGGCTGGTGGTATCTGGCTGTAAGGCCGAAGAGCGTAGCCATGCATGCCGATGTAAAACGACCGACAACATGAGGGTCTTAGCTGCAAAGTTCAGCAAGTGTTTGGAGACATTAAGTTGGTGCTTAGCCAGAAGCATACCTTCCTTCTGGATCCGTTTAACCTGATGACTGCTGTCATTCGGGAGAGCACAGAGAAGTTGTGACATTTGTTCCCATAGGGCTAACTGATAGCGCCCCATGCAGGCAGCATAATTAGCAGCCTTAATCCCCAAACTCTTGTGGTGTAAAACTTTCTTCCAAAAGTGTCTAGCTTCCTTCCTTCTCTATCTGAAGGGGTAGAGTAGCTGTTCTTGTCTTTAGCTGAAGAGGTCATGATTAATAAATTCGGCTTCGGATGGGTGAAGAGGAATTCAACTCCCGACGTCTGGATCTTGTACATGTGATCCAGTCTTTTATTGGAAACCGGGATGGAAGAAGGATGAGACCAGGGATCCTTGGCTGTTTTTAGAAGGATCGAGGTCATGGGGAGGGTGACTGATGCTGAGGTGTCCATCTGGACAATGTCGAAGACGGAGTCGGTGACAATCGGTGGCAGCTGGGTAGTGGACAAAGCCAATTTATCAGCCATACGTTTGACAAAGTCCCCGTAAGATTTGACATCCTTTGATGGGGAAATGGGTAGATCGTCCTCAACCTGTTGTGGTGGGGATGGTTGCAATGGTGGGTGTGGACTCTCCTCGCCTGATTGGGAATCAGAAGAGCTGGAGCAGTCTGAAGGTTCAGAAAATGATGACTGAAGTAGCTCCGTCAGTTCTGGAAAGTGTTTCGGTGCCGACAACTGGAGGCTGGAACCTTTAGCGAGTGGTCTTGATGGCAGAGGTTTAATGAATTTCGATGCCGAAGAAGGGCCTCGGTACCGGGAAATCCGTGAGGATGCGGATTGGCGATCCCACTTGACAGGGGGGCATAGGGGAAGCCATGGCATTGATCTCGGGAAGGGATAAGCCCCATACAAATATTGCCACTGGCACTGATCCCATGATGGGTCTGGAGTGGAATCAAAGATCAATCTCGATCGTTGGGCCCGAAGGGTGGTGAGGGGATGACAGGATGGGTCCCTCATTCATGATGAGGGCTCTCAATACCAGGAGATCACGGTATCTGAGTCAAATCCAGCTCCTGATCGGAGTCGATGGATTTGTTGGGGTGAAACGAAGGCGATCGAAGTGCACCTTGTGATTGCACTCGACTCAAAGAGGCAAGCGAAGCGGCTCTAGACTGAGTGTCAGTCTCAGTTTGGTGAGGACTCGATGCTTTATCGAGAGAGCCTTTCTTGTGCTTCTTATGCTTGCTGAGTCGAATGTCCTTGCCCTCCTTCCGGATCTTGGAAGGGATATGGGCTTCGGACTGTTGCGTCTGAATCGGGCGCTTGGGCACTGATTTTTTGGCGTCGATTGGGGCTGAAGTTGAAGACAGAGCAGCCACCGATTCTGATGTGGGCATCAACATTGAAGTGTGCCCGGACATGTCTTGAGATGAAGACACCACTAGAGACAGCGCTGCTTCCATCAGTGCCACACAGAGTCTTGCTGCCTGATTCTTCCTGGTCTGCTTGGAGAACTTGGAACAGTGGGAACAGTGGGAACAAAAGTCAACACGGTGCGATTCCCTGAGGCACAGGAGACAAAGGAAGTGTCCGCCCGAGGGGGCAATTTTTCTCCCACAAGTCCAGCACTGTTTAAAGAAACCCCACCTCATGGCCATAGGCCAGGGGGAGGGGGTAAGAGTGTTTCTGCAGAGGCGGAAATAATCCAAACTAAAAAATTTACTAACCAAATAACTTTCCTTAACTAACTATTGAGGTAAGAAGAAAAAAAGACCTGAAGCCAACAAACTTTACCGACCGAGGCATAGAGGTCCTACCAGCGCGGCGGTCAGAAGAGAACTGGCGGGATCCTCGTGTCCTCCCCCTAGTCATGTGCAGTGGAGCCCGGCACGTGACCGGGGAGTTGGCACGAAAATCCCTTTTGCTTTCCATTATACTAATCGGGGTCGGCACAGGTGCATTATATCTCAGAGGTGTGACCACAAAGAAGATAAAAATTTGGATGACCTTATTTTCTTAGGTTGCATATTTCTCTATAAAATTTAATATTTTAGGTAAAAAAACATGCTATAATAGTTTCCCTTTCTTTTGATGTGATTATGCTGGCAGGCACAATGTCAACCTGAACAAAATTACAGAAGTTTTAATATATTCATGTCTGATACAGCAAACTTATAAGAACTCCTCCAGCCTTCTACTTTTTATTACATAAGAACACTGTAATTTTACATGCCAGGGAAGACAGATCACCTCAAAATGAATGCCTGTTCAAATTTATAGAACACTATTTTAGATTCACTGTTCTTTTTCTGAACAAAAAAGGGCCAAGTATAAGTGAAGAAACAAATCAAACTTTTAAAAAATGTATTCTGACTGGCATGCTTTAAAAAGTTCCTTACCCCAGTAAAATTTCTCAGATTAGGCATATGAAATCTTTGGAAGTAATGGATATTTGGCAGTTCCCTTTTTTTAACAAAGGTAACCCCTATATTAAAAATGAATGTCTACAAGAAAATTAACGTTTTCCCATTTTAATTTAAAAGCAACCAAAAAAAGCTCACACCATTTTCCTCTCCTTCATTTTATTCTCACAACTCTATGATGACAGCCAATTTCCACTCTGTCCTTTGCAAGCCCCCCAGAGCAAAAGCATTATCCCTGGGGGGAGGTCCTTCTTTTTCTGCAAACAGGCAGGGCAATTTCGCACTAGAGCTGCCTTGTGGCGCAGCCACCGTTTGCCCCGACACTATTTGTCAATTTCACACCCGAGGCTGCAGGGCTGCATTTGACCCGCGGCTTCACCCGATTTCCTCCGCCGAGGAAACTGCGGAGGAAATTGGGCAAAGCCGCGAGTCAAAATGCAGCCCTGCAGCTTCGGGTGTGAAATTGACATGTTTGTGTCAGGGCAAACAGTGGCTGCGCAGCAAGGCAGCTCTAGTGCGAAATCGCCCGCAGTCTTAGAAGCAAGGGAAGAAAGAGAGGAAAACTTGAAACACACACACAGAGCAGTTGAAACCATGGGAGAGAGACCAAAAGGCAGGGAGGAAGGGGGGGAAACTTTCCCAGCTCCCTGCTTGAAAACAGTGAGAGAACCCCCCCCACACACACACAGAGTCCCTTCAAAAGCAACCAGATTTTTACATGCAAGTGTCATGAAGTTGGAATGTGGAGGGGGCATCTCCCTCACCACACCAGCTCATCCTGTCTGGCTTTACGCTGCTTATCTCTGCACTGACCTTGCTCTTCCAGCTGCCGCCTTACCCAGCCTGGGAATCTTAAGAGTTTGGGTGCGCGACCGCTTGCTTACCGCGCACGCGCGAGATGTAATCATTGGCCTTAGCTTGGGGGGGCGGGCATTTGATTTTACTATAAGTCAGTGGCCATCATATTGCCGGTCAATTCTGACACAAGCTGTATACCCGTTCTTAGTAATGGACTATCATTAAACACTTATCTCCTTAAGAAGCCTTGGTGTGTGGTGTGATCCTGCTAAGTGACTTGACAGCAAGCACAGTTTAAGCATTCATCATGCCAGCAGCAGTTTTAACCCATAAGCATAGTTAGTTTGCAAACAGCCTTTAAAAAAGGCTTTCACGGCCGGAGTTCATTAGCTGATGTAGATTTTCTGGGCTGTATGGCCATGGTTTGGCATTGTAGGACCTGACGTTTCGCCAGCAGCTGTGACTGGCATCCTCAGAGGTATAACACAGAAAGATGGAGGACTCTCTGTGTCAAGGTGTTCTAAAGCTTACTTACCAAGAAAACAGAGAGAATGCCAGAGCCTCTGGTTCCCCAAAATCGATGTTAAAGCATGCAAGCAGGGAATCCCCAGTTTCCATCCTTTTTACAAAAGAAATAAAGAGTGCAAAAACAGAGAATAGCCTTCTGAGTACAAAACACCGTTAAAAGCCAACGTTTATACGGACAGATGTGTATTAGAGGGAGGTCAGCAACCTTCTGAATTCCCAACAGAGAAAGCAGCCTACGCTCATGGAAGGGAGGGAAGGAGGGAGGGAAGGAGGCAGGGTAAAGCTTCCTAGTCAATGAGCAGTCTCTGTTTGAGGTGAGAAGTTTTGATCCCCTCAGTTAACCAATCCACAAATCATCCTCCAGCTGTCACAGCTGGCTGCTGTTAAATGGCTGTGACAGACTAAAGTTTTTTTAATCAGGAGCCTCACATACCACAAGACTTCCCCTCCCCCCCACTCAGCTTCTGTGCCAGTGAAAGAATTCAGTCTTCCCCGTCTGTATGTATGAAATAAAAGGCAATTCAATTTGGGTGAAAGTTTTTGTGAGTGAGCCAGGTCTGCCAGATCCCCCCCCCCTCATCATTTCTCCACCTGTGTCCAAAGCAGCAAACACCCCACCTTTATAAATAAGGAAATAAATATTAATGAAATAAAATGAGAATGAATAAAGAATGAAAACACCAACCCTGCAATGCAGGCCATTGTCCAGAGGTGCACTGTAGAGCACCCCCAACCTCCCTGAAAAAACCCTGGGCAGCAGGAGTGGTTTGGAGATGCTAGGAGCACTTTTGGGGAATTTTGGGAAAACCTCTGTCGGGTGGGGTGTGTGCAGCAACATTTAAACATGCCTATGAACATGCTGTGCTTGGGTGGGGTGGTTGTTTTTAAAATGGGAGAGGAAGGAACTGTTCTGCAGCTGGCCTGCTGCTGCTGGGTCTGCTGTGCCATGGAAGGGCCCAATTTATGAAGGAATGAATGCTGCACACACAAAGGGACTTTGAATTTGTTGTTTTAATACAACAGTTTTTTTATTTTACTTTTTATACAAAACCTTTCATTTTTAATAACAGCATTTAATTACATTACTGATCACTCTTTTTACATTTCATGCACACATTACAGGAAAAAGAGACCAGCAGCACCATAAAAACTAACAAAGCTACCCATCTTGTACATCTTCATTGCAGGAAACTGTGTGCAGCACAACCATTCTATCTTTTTAGCCTCCCCCCACCCCAAGTCGCAGATACACAAATACAACCCAAAGGGGTGAAAAAGAGTGTTGATACGCCCATTTTCCTGCACTTCTAAAATACTTAGTTAGGTGTTTTCACAGTCTAGCAAATATGCTCAACAGCCAAAGTTGTGTGGCAGTCCATTTCTGTTACTAGAGACACGTTAGAACCAAAAGTCATTCCTTTTCTCAGGGGGGAGGGGGGGTGTAGAGGGAAAATGACTTGGGTGGAAGCATGGTGATTTCAGCTCTCCTTTTTCAAGCAGGGGAGGGAAACTTTTTTTCTTTTCTTGCCAGTCTGAGCTTCCAGCATGAGAGTGCCGGCAAGTCTGAAATCTCCAGGGGCTTGAACTTACACCAAACACACTTTTCAGCACACTTAAAAAAAATAAAACAAAATGCACACATGCTTCCCTTGGAAATTCTCTCTACTTTACTGTCTCCCATTGGAAACTACACCAAGCACAACCATTCCCTCTTTTTAGCCTCTCCCCACCCCAAGGTACACACACTCACAAATGGCTGCCATTGTACCAGTCTCCTTCTCCCCAACAAACCACTGCTAACAGCCCCTAGCATAGTCTCCTCCATTCCAACTGGCTGACACAGTTGCCATCTTGCCACCACTTTGAAGCATGGCCCTTAGGGAGGCGGGACTTCTGCCACATGGGGGGTGGGGCATCTGTCACCAAGGGGGGGAATCCACTCTGATTAGATGAAATGTATACCCGATAACTTGTCAGGTTCAATAGAGCAGATGCAGTCCACAACGTTTCATAAGACTGCTTTATTACAAGTCACTATTGATATACTTTCATGGTCATTGTCAGGAATGAAACTCAAAGCCAAGAATGTACAGATACAGAAAGTTCAACAAAAAGGGTTAGCCAATGAACACAATTCGTGCTCAACAGGAATTCGAGCGGGAGAAGACCAAGGCAGGAGACAGCATTCAGCCATTTGGTTCACACCAGCCAGATTGGGAATGGCCCTAACAATAGTTCTCACAGTCTTATCAACTACAAAGGCAGCAAAACATTCCAAAGTCAAAACAAATGGCAAAATACACTAGGAGGATGGGAACAGAGAAATGACGGCTAGTCCCCCCCCCATCATACAGCAGGCAGGTTACACAGAGCATACCCAGAATACAAATGGCAGTTTACTGACATAACTACTGACAGCTATTTTTTTTAAAAAAAATCTGTATGGTTTGCATGCATCAAATTTAAAAATGTACTTTCATCAATATATCAAAATTAAGAAAGGGTAGATAGCATATTGACACAGAAACAATCTGCTTTTCAAAATAAAATGGACAAATGTCCTTACGTTTGACTACAGCAAGACTTGGAGCGAGCCTTTGTTAACTATGTGATTCAGGTTTGTGATTATTAGCATACATCTGGCAATTGGCCACCTTTATGCTGTAACTCAGTGGGAATGTGATCTTAAATATTGCAGTTAAGTTTGGACAACTAACAACTATGATTTCATTTATGCAGGTCAAGTTAATGGAATTTCAAAGAGGTTTAGATTCCATAAATCACTATCAACAGTGTGTTTCGTTTTGGACTTCTCATTTAGTTAAATGGAAATATAAAATGCTGAAAACTGAAATTGTTATCTTCCTGAATCCTGCTCCCCCCATATCTTTACCTAAAAATAAAAACATGCTATTATTTACTTCACATATTTCATTTGAAACTTTATGAGCACCATGCATTAATTAATCTCGGGTCATTTGTGATCACCTCTATTTTTCACTGATCATTTGTTTCACTCAGACAAGTATCAGTTTATTTCACATACCAACCACATTAATGTTTTACACAGATTATGTACTGATGTATCTGAGAGGCATGAAAAGCAGAGAGAGAAAAAAGCTTCCCTCCCAAATAACTATGGGAGAGACTGTCGATTGTCATGCTAGGCTGTTGCTTTCGTGTCCAGTGTGTGTGTCTTCAAGAAGCTTCTGGCTAGCTACAGTTGGGGGAAAAGGATTCTGAGCTATGTGATCTGTGGCCTAATCCAGCATAATTTTTATTATTATATTCCTAAATGGATCTGACAGGTTGCTGTTGGGGTCATGAAACAGGTTTCAGAGCCCGAACTGTTTCCCCATTAACTTGGATTATTGTTGAGACCCACATTATAGTTAGCCATTATCAAATATAAATTAGAAGGCATAAAATATTAATGTTACCTGATAAAACAACTTCAACTAGGTCACCTTCCTGGATATCAGTAGCTGACTTTACAAGCTGGAGAATATTTTCAGTAGCAGAGTCATGTCGAAAAAGTAGGATCTTATCATACAGTCCGTAGAAACCACACTCAGGAAACTGAAAATAGATAATTTTAAGAATTTGGTTAATTATAATACAACATATAAATCTTCAATTTTTTTACTTCAAATCCTGTCCAAAATGAGTAAGCAAATGTTATTTGATTACTGTTAAGAAATGAAAATTGTAACAACAAGGACCCTTTTTGTACATTAATAGATATAATTTGTAAACTGATTTATAGATATGAAGCTCAGTTTGGCAAACACAGATATACTAATATGGTAGACATTAAAAATGTGATTATTCACACTGAAACCTTTCTAAGATGAGAATTCATGTGGTGTGGTTTCTGTGGTTTGGGGGGCTGAACAATTCATTTATAATCATCAAAACAGAAATAGATCTAGTTCATTTATTTATTATTTAAAGATTATATTTCTTTACATAGTAAACTAAACAATGGACAATTAGTTTCAACTAACATAAGTAATGAGAAAATAAAAACCAGAGTAATGTAGCAGATTATATATGTATAAACAATAGAGATGTACATCAGAGGGTTGCATTTTACAATTGGTTGGATGGGTTTTCTGCTAATGGTGGTGTTTCCACCATGGAGTCATCTCCCAATGCAAAGCAAATGACAGCAGAAGAAAACACCACTATTAGTGGAAAAGTTCCAAAGAATTCAGGCCAACAGAATGCTTCCATTCCAATTCAAGGTGCTGGTTGTAACCTATAATGCCCTACATGGTTTGGGACCATAATAACTGTTGGAGCACCTCTCCCAAATCCAATCTACCCAGACACTACGCTCAACCTCTGAGGCCTTCTTCCGGGTGCCAACCCCTCGAGAGGCTTTGAGGGTGGCAACTTGGGGGAGGGCCTTTTCAGTGGTGGTGCCCGGTATTTGGAACAACCTCTCTGCTGTAGCTTGCCTGGTGCCAAATTTGCCATCTTTTCCACACCAAGTTAAGGCAGTCCTTTTTGTGGAGGCCTTTAAAAGACTTCTCTGGTCATGGATTGGCCTGATATGATTAGCCAGGTACTCTTCTTTCGGTTGTCTTTTTGGGTTTGTTCTATTTTTTCAAATGTTTTTTCATGTTATCTTAAATTATTTTTTAAATCTTATTATTTTATCTGTTGTATTTTATTGTTTTCATACTTGTAAACAGCCTAGAGAGCTTTGGCTACAGGCAGTATACATATAAAATAATAATAATAATAACTGTGTTTTCTGATTTTTTTATAATAAACTTAGATTTCCATAGTTCAAAAATGATTTTTTTTGTTCAAAAATGATTTTTTTTGTTCAAAAATGAATTTGCATACGCAAATCAAATTCTGCAGTCAGTCTTGCATATTACAATCAATAACAGAAAACACTTTTGAGAGTTTGCAATTACAGGTGTGGTTTTTGCTATGCAATGTAAGTTTACATGTATAGTTCAGCAGTTTCTGAAATACACACCATATTTATTTAACTTATTTATAGCCTCCTTTTCTCACTATGACTCAAGGTGGATTACAGAGTGCAGAAAGAGCACAAAAATATAATGATAGAATATAGATCATCAAATGAACAATGCAACTAGGAGTACAAAACTGAACCACAATGCAAACAACAACAGACAGCATAAGACATCAATTTTGCACAATAGGATTAGTAATTCAAAATTAAATGACAATGTGAACAGCAAGCTGCCCAGGCCAACATACTGTAAGCAATGAATGGACGGCTGTGATCTACTTTTGCCAAGTCACCACCTTTGTAGGCAACTCACCATATGTTACTTCAGTGTTACATTTTTGGGAAGTACTGAATTTTTTGTGTGCGAACAGTTCCCTTTCGCCTCATCCATATTGCCAAAGTCATTTGTGGGATTGAACAACTAGATGATGAAGAACTCAAGAACAGATAAGGTGTTACTGCAAATTGAACTCTGTGGGTGTGAAACGGATGGGAATGCTGTAATAGTTTGATCAATACCTACCCATTATTTTTTCCGCTTTCCCACTGAAAACTGAAAATAATTTCACATCCTATAACACACTGGAAACATACTAATACTACAGACTTCATATGACTTTGGCAATAAAATAAAATGGTATAATTCTTATGCATTCCAAATATTACTCAAAATGTAGACCAGTTACAAGCTGGTGTTATTCCAACTGCACCAGGCAAGGCAACTGTCCCGTGTCACCCTGACCTAGCCACAGTAATCCATGCAACGGTCACCTCCAGACTGGAATACTGAAACTTGCTTTATGCTGGCCTGCCCTTGAGACTGAGCCGGAAACTCCAACTGGTTCAGAATGTAGTGGCACAGGTCCTGTCAGGAACACCACAGACCGCACATATTCAGGCTGTGCTGTGCCAGCTGCACTGGCTGCCAGTGGAGTATCAAGTCAGGTTCAAGGTTTCAGTACTGACCTTTAAAGCCATGAGTGGTCTGGGACCCACGTATCTATGGGACTGCCTCCTCTGGTATGTCCCCTGAAGAGCTTTACGCTCTACTGAGAACAACTTACTGGTGATCCCTAGTCCTAAAGACGTCCAGCTGTCCCTGACCAGAGTCAGGGATTTTTCAGCCCTGGCTCCTACCTGGTGGAACTCTCTGCCAAGTAACATCCATGCCTGCGGGACCTTATGCAGTTCCACAGGGCACGTAAGGCAGAGATGTTCCACAAGGCCTTTGCTTGAGGACAGCAACACGTACCATCTCACCTGGCACTCCCTCCCCCTCCCCCCCACTCTGCTTTTTTGCTTATTACAAGACAGTAATGCATACTGTATGTTTACAGTATTTTGGAGCCATTCTGATGTTATTTTAATGGATTTTAACTCCTGGATTTTAAATTGTATAGTTTTTTAGTTACCCACCCTGAGCTCTGTGAATTCAGAAAAGTGTGGTATATAAATCCAAATTATAAATAAATAAATAAACCATAAAATATCAGTAGATTATTGACAGGTACATTAGAATTCACTGAAAGTCTTTTACAATGCATTTGAAATTGTTTACCAAGTTGTACAGGTCTTTGCCCACCCAAGCCAGTTCAGGAATGGGAGGGAATCCTGTACTTTTTCAGTACAGTAAATAACAAACCATGAGATGGTCTATACCCCCTCAGGTTTTCAGAACAATATGCCACCAGAACCTCTTTTCATTAGTCCCTGCCTTTCCTAAGGTAGAGATTCCAAACCCTTAGTTGGCATCTGGGACAAAACACATTAGCAACTCAATGTAGAGATGCAGACTTTTACTCTCCAATGGTAGCGTATATGGTGAGCGTTTAGGCCACAGGATTTAGATTTAGAATTCAGGTACAACATCAGAAACCATTTAACAATCAGAAGGATCTTTATTCAGTACAGAGATTAGCATAGACTACCAGAGATTACAAAATAACAAAGGCTAGGGAAATTTGCCTTAACTACACTTTAAAGATATTCATAGTTACCAATGAAGTGTCCATATTCCAAGAGTGTCCAAGGTATACAGTCCAATTAGACACCAAGGGATTTTGAAGAGAAATCCCATCCTTGCACCCATGTGCTCCAGTTCACAAAGCAACTCTTTGTCTCTCACGAGGCAGCATTTCCAGGTGCAATAAAACAGGCAGCAAGAGGAAGAAGGAAGAGCTTAAGCAAGAGAGCAGCTAGAGCGAGCAAGAGCAGACCTAAGAGTTAAGCAAAAGAGCTAAGAGGGACCAAAACAATTAAAGCCCAATCTAATCGCAATCAGCTGTGGCCATCAGCCAATCATGAGTGGACAGGAGTGTGTGGCCAATTGTTGGTTGCCATAGCTGCAACACAGGAATGGCTAGAAGTTTGGAGGCCCCTCCTGCAGTCAGGTGACCCAAACTCCAGCTACTTCATTGTCTACGTGATGATTCGCATGTGAGCCAGAAAGTGGTGCCATGAGGTTTGGCTTTTGGCATGGAAGTGTGAAAGAATGTGGGTTTATGGCATGGCTATTGAGGCCATGTGGCCCTCACCATTTGGCTTGCAACAGGAAACAAGACACAGCATGTTATCAAAAAGACATCACAGGAGAAGGCATGTGGATATAGAAAGCAGAAAGCAATTTTTCTATACACAAGTAAACACGAAGAAGTGTTCTACTGAGTGCTGCATCACAGTAAATACAAGTTGGTTCAATCAGTAAACTTGAACATTGCTGCTACTTTGGATGCAATCATCTACAGAATAGCTACTATTTAAATGTGTCATAAAATTACAACAAAAGTCTCAGGCAGCTAAAATCATTCCTCTTTGTGAGATTCTTTATTATTTATTTATTTATTATATTTATAACCCACCTTTGTCACAGGGACTCAAGGCAGATTACACATAGTGAGTCAGTACAATCAACAAAATAGGACATTTAATAAATAACACATTGGGATTATAGAAGTTTGGAACCAACCAGAAAGAACTGAAGCATAAGTATTAACACAACACATTAAGCCATGCCAAAATTACATAATAGGATCCTACTTCCACTATTACCTGTGCAGAAAGGCCCTCTCAAATAATTCAATTTTGCATAGCTTGCAGAAAGCCAGGAGAGAGAATTCTTGAAGGCCATTCCATAAGAGGGGAGCCATAACAGAGAAAGCATGTGTATGAACAATTTGATTTTGCTCATTTGCAAGATGGCACCTGCAGATAAGTGAAGCTGTCATGGTGGAGCATAAGGGAAGAGGAACCAAAGCCATGAAGGGCTTTGTATGTGATGATAGCCAATGCCTTAAATTGAGCCCAATAACAAATGGGCAGCCAATGCAGTGTTTACAGAATGGTACTGATATGCATGCTTCATCTAGTACCCAATAATAGCTGAGGTGCAGCATTTTGCACCAGCTGGAGCTTGTGAGGTGATTTTGAGGGGAGACCAATGTAGAGTACATTACAATAGTCTAGTCTTGATGTTACTGTGGCATGGATCCAGGTGGCCATATCAACCATATCAAGATAAAGGGCCATTTTATGGGATAGGCTGAGTTGGAAGAAAGCCTTCACAAATAATAAAGTTGGATCCAGTATGGCCCCCAGACTTTTAACTGAGTCAACAAGGGTCAGTTGAACATCAAAAGTGGGGAGAACAATGTCCTTCAAGACCTCCAGCTTCCCAATCAGCATCCTGTGTTTTCAGGGTTTAGTTTCAATTTGTTCACTTTTAGCCAGTTAACCACAGCAGCCAGGAGCTCTACCATATCACCAAGAGATTTGGATAACAACATATAGAGCTGGTACTGAAGGGCTTTACTTAGAGACTGAAAAGCATGGGGGATAGAATAGCACCCTGTGGAACACCACTAGACAGGTCCCACACTGGTGACAACTGATTACCAATAGCAATCCTTAGAGTCCTATCAGTGTTGAATTATTTGAACCAGTTCAAGGCACATCCCCTGATACCTACTTGTCTCCAAGCATCTCAACAAGATGGCATGATCTACTGTATCAAAGGCTGCAAAAAACATCCTATAAGAACAACAGGGAGGTATGGTTTTTGTTTACACTTAAGAGAGGTCATCAACTAAAGCTAGAAGTGCCGTGTTTGTCTTACAGCCTGACCTGAAGCCCAAATGAAAAAGGTCTAGATCAGATGAATTATACAAGAAGACCTGGAGTCAGTCCACTACTGCTGTCTCAATCACTTTGCCTAGAAAAGGTAGACTAGAGACCAGGCAATAATTTGCCACATCATTTTTCTATAGAGACACTTAAAAAAAAAGTGCAGATGGTTAATGCTCCTTTGAGTGGCTGGAAGAAGATGCCCTGAGTTAGTGACAGATTTATAATAGATATTGAGGGCTTGTTGATGTGGCCCTGATTTTAGCAGCCAGGATGGGCAAGAGTCCAGGGTAAAAGTAGTGGTCATAGATCCCAAAATCTAGTCAACATCCATCACAGAAACTGTGTTAAAATGATCTATAAATAGGCCAGGCAATGCATAATGCTTTTCTTCTGGTACACCTATGTTACAGCTGACATCCAGATCAGCATGTATTCTCAATGTTTTATCAGCAAAAAACTTGGCAAAAGTATCACAGCTACCTTTTTGTGCCTGGGGGAGTAAAGGCCAAGATTTAGGCATCAGTAGATGCCGAACTATCAAACAATTAGGATGGATGTGAACTAGCTGATGCTGTAATAGTAGAGAAAACCTTTCTCTGTTATCATCACTGCCACTTCATAGGTCTTACAATGAGCTCTATAGCATGATCTGTCAGCTTCAGTAAGACTTCTCCCCCAGCACCCTTCTAGATGTCTCCCAACCCTTTTCAGATTACACAGCTCTGTGGTAAACCAGGGGGCTGGGTTTCATTGCAAGGGTGAGAGAGGTCAACAAGAGGCAACCTTGTTGATAGCTTCAAGGAACTTCAAATTTCACACTTCCACTCTGGCCTCAACAGAACACATATTTTGAATCCTAAAATCCCCCAGAGCATGCTGGAATCCTGTGGGATTCATGAGCCTCCATAGGTGGACCATCTTAACTGGGCCCCCTTTCATGCAGGATGAAATTCACCTTGGCTTTAAGTAGGTAGTGGTCAGACCATGATACAGGGTGTATCTCCAGTCCTGAAACCAAACGTTTTAATAAAGGCTCAGTGCAAAAAAATTAAGTCTAGGATGTGACCCCTTTCATGTGTTGGGCTAGTCACTATTTGGGATAGACCCAAGTCAATCTCAGTGAGGTGTCCTCAGAATGAATGTTAAAGTCCCCTTGAACAATCGGTCTAGAAGTCTCCAGCTCCACATCTGACAGTACCGCTGCCAACTCAGAAAGGGTGCTCACTGGGGAACTAGGTGGCCAGTAGACAAGAAGAATGCCTAACATAGTTTTTTCTAAGATGCGCTAGGGGGTGCTGGAGCACAGAATTTTAACAGGCAGCTCAGGAAGTATGGGGCACTTCTTTCGTGGGACCAAAGGATTGGACCCCCTGGTCCAATCTTTTTGAAACTTGGGGGGGGGGTGAGAAGCACCAACAGCTATGCTGCAAATTTGGTACCCCTACCTCAAAAAACAGTCCCCAAGACCCAAATACCCCCAGATCGATTCTCCATTATACTCTATGGAGCCCATTGACTAGAATGGTCCCCATAGGCTACGATGGAGCCGGAAAAAAACCATTTTTTTTGCACATCCCTATTGTGTTTTTCAGTATGATTTTTAAGCTCCCTTGAGTTACAGGGGAAAGTGAGATATAAATATTTGAATAAATAAGTAGTTTGGGCAAGTTGATAACATTTGAGCAACGTCCTGTTTGTTAGGTTAGGCAGGGTTCCGACAGTGATTATTCCTTCTCTGTAATGCTAGTTGTCATATTTCACTAAAAAAATACAAACTAGACTGCAAAAGCCCCCCCCCCCCCAAGTGCTGGTATATTTTCTAAGGCTCAGCATAGGGTGACAGTCCGAGGCCATGTCTACTAATATAGTGGTCTGGGACAGGTAGACCTATTCTCCACAGGCCAGGTCTAACAATATAGTGGAAAGGGAAGGGTAGGCCTATTCTACCAATATAGTGGACAGGCCTACCAATATAGTGGAAAGGGGTAGGTAGATGTGTTCTCCAGAGGAGAAAGGGGTGGGTGAAATTTGACTTGATTCTGTTTTCTCTTATAAGGTATAAATTATTCTCAAAATATAGTTTCAATATAATTTAAAATAATTTATTCTGAGATTTTATTTTTTTTGAGCCCCCGGAGGGGATTTTTTATTGGTTTTTTAACACTACAAAAAACTACAACAGAAAAAAGGGAGGGGGAAACTACACATACGGGAGAAAGTAAAGTACCCACTACTAACTAAAAACCCAAGAGAGGAGATCCTCCAACTAGCTTTTATACATCCAGTCTTTTCATCTTTTTTCTTTTTATGAACTGTGTCAAACTTTTAAAACTTTTTACCCTCCCAGTTTACATTTAACTGCCTGAGATTTTGACACGGTTATGAATGTAATCTTCTAAAAACTAATTTACATGATAGTCAAATGTAGACTCGCTCACAACTTTAATGCTGCTAGATTTTTTACTCATGAGGTAGAATTTCTGCTCACACCACTGTGGAGCTTAGAGGGAACACTGAAACCTAATCTATCCTTAATCCCTAATATAAGGAACAAACAATCAGTGCCAGTGATAGTTTGCATTGGGAATCTGCAGAAGTTTAAGGACTCACAGTAGGTAACAGCCACGCCACCTTCCCAGCTTGTTATGTAGGTTTAGTGAAGGACCACATAAGCAAGCAGTGTTTTCCAGCCATGTATCTGTTATGCAAGCCAGGTCAATTTATTCTTCCTGCAACATCTCATAGAGGTGTGCAGTTTTGTGCTTCATTGATCTGGTGTTGCACAATCCCTTCCAGTCCAGCTTTCACCCAGGTCATGGGACGGAGACAGCACTGGTCACCCTCACAGATGACCTCTGGAGGCATCTGGATTGGGGTGGATCAGCAGTGCTGTTGCTGTTAGACGTGTCGGCTGCATTCAACACGGTCAACCGTCAGCTACTGATCCACCACCTCGCCGACACTGGAGTCCAGGGACTAGCCTTGCAGTGGCTTGCTTCCCTTCTCCAAGGCTAGGGACAAAGGGTGGCGGTGGGGGAACAGCTGTCCCAAAGGCACCCACTGCAATGTGGAGTGCCTCAAGGGGCAGTGCTATCCCTGATGCTTTTCAACATCTATATGCGCCCTCTTGCCCAGATTGCCTGGAGGCATGAGCTGGGATGTCATCAGTATGTGGATGACACCCAGCTCTATCTGTTATTGGACGGTCAGTTCAACTCCAAACTGGAAGACTGGGCGTTAAAAGCCATGGCTGGTTGGCTTAGGCTGAGCTTTCTGAAATTGAATTCAATGAAGATGGAGGTCCTGTGCCTGAGTCAGAGCGGTTTGAGGGCAGGGATCCTGCTCCCAACCTTCAATGGGGCACCATTGGTGCCAGTGCCGGAGGTTAGGTGGTTGGGAGTGCTCCTAGACACCTCCTTAACAATGGAAGCCCAGGTAGCAGCCACTGCCAATTTAGCCTTCTATCATCTTCGGCTGATTAGGCAGTTGGTTCCTTGAATGCAATGACTTGGCAACAGTGATCCACACAATGGTCACTTCGAGATTGGACTTCTGTAATGCCCTCTACATGGGGCTACCCTTGTCTCAAATCTGGAAGCTGCAGCTGGTGCAAAATGCCGCAGCCAGGCTTTTGATGGGACTCCCTATTTGGGAGCACATCCAGCCTGTGCTAAAGACATTGCACTGGCTACCTACAGCATACCGGATTCATTTCAAGGTGCTGGTTCTTACTTTTAAAACCCTTTATGGCCATGGACCTATATACCTGAGGGACCACCTTTCCCCACATGTACCCCAGAGAGCGCTGTGATCAGGGGCCCAGAATCAGCTGGCCCTCCCAAGTCTTAAGGAGACCAGGCTAACAAGAAACAGGCCAGGGCTTTCTTGGTGGTGGCTTCACTCTGGTGGAATGAGCTTCCAGAAGAGACCAGGACCCTATATGACCTTTTATAGTTCTGCAGGGCCTTTAAAACGGAGCTCTGCCACCAGGCTTTTGGAGCTGCTGCCACTACTAGCAACTGACAGCCTATGGTTGGAGAGCCCTGTTCCCCTGGGAATTTTAACTACAGCCTGAGCTAACTGCCTAAGACAATGTAAGAAAATCAAGGAGCCAACTGCAAGATGAGAGAACTAAGCAACAACAACCACTGTGAAATCATCGCTACTTGCACTTTATTATGTTTCATGGTTTTAGAATTGTGATTTGTATTGATTGATTCTGTTTAATCTTTATTCTATACTATTGTAAATTTTATGCTGTTTTTATGTAAGCTGCCCTGAGCCAACCTTGGCCGGAAAGGCGGGGTAGAAATTTAATAAATCAAATCAATCAAATCAAATCACAATATTAGTGTAGACATGGGGAAAACAGGGGCCCTTGTATCAGCAATTCTTAAAATACTATGGAGGCTAGACAAGCAGCAAATGTCCTTGCTGAAGACTGGCCATCTGTGATAAATCCCACCCCCATACCTACCAGCTCTTATTTGCATTGGAATAGCATATTCCTCAAATATCCTTTTCCAGGTAATAATTTCTCCCAACAGCTACTAATAATCCTCCTCAACACCCTATAATCAACCTTCTAGTGTCTACAGAAAGCCATACAAGAGTCCAAGAGCACAGTTATAATCCCATTAGTTCTTTGGAATTGTCCAGGGTAGCCCCAGCACCCTTATACTTACCTGAGGTGATGAGGAGACTGCCAGCTGGAGTAGCCTGCCTGGTAACAGCCTCCATACAGCAAGAGCTGGTCCCGCCCCTGCTGGTTGACCAAGTAGAACAGTCTAGCCTCCAGGTGGCAGACCTGCCTAAGAGGCCAGAGGCATGCCCAACACAGCAAAGCCAAGAAGGGGAGGAACAGCCACTGCATGGAGTAGCATGGAGTAGCATGGAGTAGTCCTGAGTCTTAATATGCTGGCACCAGCTAGCTGCGGTGGGGGAGTCAGGGGAGTCATTAAGGGAGGAGAGTGAGATTGGAGGTTGACCTGGTCCAGTTGCATACAATTGGCAATAGCTCCAGCCAATCAACTCAGGAGAGTGCAGCAATCTTCGGGGAGAGAGGAAGAAGGAGAAGCAAGCACACCCCACGGAGCCTCTCTCATAAGGGCCAGGGACATGCTAGCCCTCCTGCCAGCTAACCAGCTACAGGGGAGGCCTATAGAAAGAGAGGAGGAAGATGTAGGGTGCTGTTAATTCCTTCCCCTCTCTGATCTGGGCCCTGTCAAGGCCCCACAAGGAGGCTCTGGAGGACATATTGGCCCCACCAAACCCTGGTGGCATGGCAGACACTCACAGGAATAATCTAAAGTATATGTGTTCTGGCTACAACATTCCTTAGTATATTTCCTAATAGACTGATGCATCAACCCCCCAACAAAGACCATTTATCGAGGACACCCATCCATGATTTCCTTGCAACTTTGAAATAAAGCAAGTGTCATAATAATAGACCATTATTTTTATGATATCTTTCCTATACATCATAAACTCATTAAAAGCTACCTACTCCTATAACCAAACATTTTGCACTATATTTCACTTCCAGTGCCATCGTATCACTAAAATATAACTAGAAAACAATATGACATTATGTTGTTTAATAACACATTGATGGCCCTTTTTGTCTACATCAAAACTTGAAATTAATAAAAGTGAAGCAGAAAACTCAGAGAAAATCACAAATAGTTCACTATGTGTGGATTTGAAGTTTTGCATATTATGCTGAAGTTCATCTTTCTATACTAAGAGCTTCATAGAAATTCTGCAATTAATGTTCCTGGGTATCATCAGTATTTTTCAACTACCTGAGATGGCTGGCCAAGATGATAATCTACATTATAGGATGCCTCATTAGGTACATCATTACGGCCATCAAGGTATAGTGGTTACAAGTGTTAACTAAGCTGAACTCCCACTTTGCAGGGGAACCTTTGAACACTGTCTCAGCCTAATCTACCTCACAGAGTTGTTGTGGGGATCAAATGAAAAGGGGTGAATGTTGTAAGCTGCTTCAGGTCCCCACTTGGGAAGAAAAGTGAGGTATGAATGAAAAACTATTAGATGTAGGCCAGCACAAATAACTCTACTTTGAATCCTGGCATAGAATGAAGATTGACTAATTTATAGCTGTAGTTTGTATTTCACTGTTATTTCCCAGAGTTTAAAGTCTTTTGGTGTCTTTGACATTATTTCTCTCAACTTCGGAGGATTATTGTATCAACTAGCTGAAAAAGAAATATCAAAAGCAGACACTAACAAGCAAAGAACTAGGGGTGTGCTCAGAAAGAAAAAGGTCTCTTTTGGGTTTGGGTAAACTTGGGTTTGAGCAAACTTCAGAGGACGGTGGAAGACGGGAAGGCCTGGTCGCGAAGAGTCGGACTCGACTGTGCGACTAAACAACAAAGCCAAACCCAAAAAATATCAGTAATTACCGCCATTTCCAAATCCCAGTATTGGTATTATACTGGGATTCAGGAAATATTCTGCTGGCCATTAGAGCATGTCAGTTTCACCCACTCTCCCTCCCCTTTGCTTCCCCAGCCAGCCTGCAAGCAATATTTGACAAAATCTGGAGCTCTAAATTTAGGACATTTACTGAGATCTGCCTGTCTCTCCATGTCCATCTTTCTCTGTTTTAGGGCTGATTTCGCTACATCCCAACGCATACTCAAAATTGCTGGGGGGGGGGGGTTTTTTTTTTGAGCCAAGAGCATGTAGTTTATTATGAACTGCTCTCAGCCATTTGGATTGAAAGTTGTCTGAGAGTAACAAGTGGGTTAGTCCCTGTGGGCAGAGTTAGGGCCTTTAGCAGCATATTTTTCTATAAGGTGTTGAATTGTAAGTAATCGAGGTTAAAAGTTCCCAAATTTCTAAAATTACCTGTCAGGAATTTAACATACAGAGTGGCCTTCTTACATGTTATAATTGATTTGTCCAGGATTTTAAAACTATTATATGTGAACCTAAAGGCCAATCCACCACATCTTACAAGAAATCCAAACCCTGGTTTGATGTGGATTGCCAAAAAGCAAGAAAAGAACTTTCTGACCTTTACTATCAGTTTAAGAAATCAAGTGGTGACCAAAGATTTGTAATCCAACAAGAACTCTGGTCACAAAAAAAGGATCCAACAAAAGAAAAGAAAAATACATCAAAGCTTTTGGGCAGAATTAATTCTGGCTGCCAAATAGAAAAACTCTTCCCTTTTTTGGCACTTGGTCACTGATAAGAAACAAAATTTTATCTCCCAGACTGATCCCCCAATACTGCCCTGCAAATTGGTTACTTTTTTTGAGCAAGTGTATAAAGACTCCCCTTCAACCCCAATGGCAACTGACGTCTTTGAGGATTTGCCTCCCTGCCCACCAGTTTCTCAAGAGGAAATTAAATCTTATATTGTTCCATTAAAATCTGCTAAGGCTACAGGGTCTGACAGGCTGCCACCTGAATTTTTAAAAGACAATATTGATTGGTGGGCACCCTTCCTTGCAGCCCTTTTCACTTTTATCGATTCTTCAGGCCTTATCCCCTCAGAGTGGAATACAGCGATAGTGGTCCCCATATTCAAAAAGGGTGCAAGAGAAGAGCCGGCAAATTATTGGCCTATTAGCCTCTTAAATATATGTAGCGAATTACCGTATTTTTTGGACCATAAGACTCACTTTTTCTTCCAAAAAAAGTGGGAGGAAAAGTGAGTGCGTCTTATGGACCGAAGGTTCAGAATATTTTTTTCCCTGTTTTCCTCCTTTAAAAACTAGGTGCGTCTTAAGGTCAGGTACGTCTTATGGTCCGAAAAATACGGTATATATGCTAAATATCTTCTGGTAAAGCTTGAGGATTGGCTGATCCAAAAAAACATGATTGCAACAGAGCAAGCTGGTTTTAGAGAGTTTAGATCCACTTTGCACCACTGCATCAGACTATTTTATTGAAGTCTGCATTTTCCAAGATAATTCTTCATCAACTGTTAGACAGGTATATATAGTCCTACCAAAGAAGACTCTTATCACAAATTCATTTTTTTCTGTAACTAGCATCCCATCTGCCTGACTCTTTCAATTTCATCATAATCTCAGTGCACAAAATAACTGTTATTGTTACATAGTTATTAGCAGGTATCATGCTCTGTACCTTTGACACAATATGGCAGTTTTTTGAATATGTACCCAAATAAGGACATTACTTTTTACCATACTGTTGAAAAAATGTTTAGTATCTTAGTTACTTTACCCACCACCTAATGAATCACTAATCAGTTATATTTTGATCAAATCAAAAGACCAATAAAATCACCAAAAATAAAACTACAAATACTACATCAATTGTTTAAAAGTTGCCACACTATCCACGGGCCAAAAATGTAAGATATGTAGTTCTAGACTATGGAGATAAACGGAAGATTTGTCTCCACTTACCGTGAAGCTTCCTTCTCGGTGGTCCAGAGTGGGGCAGTCCCCCAGACTCCTTACTCCTGGGTAACAGCTCCTCTCCTCCGTAAAGCAGGGCCGGCAGACTCTTTTGGTCACGGAGGGGAGGGGCTTGTGCTCCTGCTTCCCAGTCATACTCCAAGCCTCCGTTCCCCTATACTGAAAGGAACAAGCAACAACCAACTCACCCCCAACAGGGGGTTAAACATGCCCCCAAGAACTGTACTAAGAACAAAAATTTCTCAGGTATGCCATGCAACTGTAATCCCCTCAAACCAACAGTGGGAAAACACCATGTACCCTACACCGCACAGAACTGCCAGTGGCCAACAGCACCCCTGCTGATGGAGGAAGTCGGACCCTAAAATCGGGTGGGTAGGACTGCCCCACTCTGGACCACCGAGAAGGAAGCTTCACGGTAAGTGGAGACAAATCTTCCGTTCTCCGGTGGTCCAGGAGTGGGGCAGTCCTCCAGACTCCTTACTCCTGGGACATAAGACAGCAGTATCCTCCAGGGCGGGTCCATCCACTTCCCCATCTACAGGGCGTGCTGTAAGACCCTTCTGCCAAAAGCCGCATCGGCCGAGGCCAAAGTATCTATTCTATAATGTCTGGTAAATGAGTGTGCGGATTTCCACATGGCTGCTTTACACACCACTTCCAGAGAGGGAAAAGCCCTATAGGCCGCTGACGTGGCCGCCCCCCGTAAGGAGTGGGCTGTGAGGCCCTCGGGTGGTTCTAGACCCTGGGCTGAGTAAGCCAAAGCTATACATCCCCTAACCCATCTGCTAAGGGAGGACGAAGATACCCTTCTGCCCATACAGGACTTTTTGAAGGAAACAAAGAGCGAATCATGAGTTCTAAAGGATTTGGTCCTGTCCAGATAGAAACTAAGCGCCCTTCGTACATCTAGACAGTGTAAGGCTCGTTCCTTCTCATTCTGGGGACTCGGACAGAATGAAGGAAGAACAATGTCCTCAGACCTATGAAAAGTTGAGTTAACTTTCGGTATGAACGCCGGATCAGGACGCAGAACTACCTTATCCTTATGGAAAAGGCATAAATCCTTGTTTATTGACAAAGCTCTCAATTCTGAGACCCTCCTCGCAGAAGTAATACCTACTAAGAAGACCGTTTTAAAGGTCAATTCTTTGATGGGACAGGTAGCCATGGGTTCAAATGGTGCCCCCCCACACAAAGCCCTAACCGTGTTGAGCCTCCAGGTCGGGAGGAATCCCACCACCTGGGGT
>NW_015163650.1:222175-224554 GCF_001447785.1 Gekko japonicus | reverse complement strand
ACTCATCAGAGGACTATGCTCTCTATTAGTTTTGGTATCCCTTTTTCTGCTTTTATTTGGAATAGACTCCTCCAAATCACTGGACAGGTGTCTTTTATTTCCTAAGGTGCTCACAGAAGATCCCTCTGCTGGTCTAGCTGCGCTCTGGGACTCTTGCCACAAAGCTCTAAATTCTTTTCTCATCTCTAGTTTAATCCAAGAAAGGAGATTAGCTTGGGAGTCATCTCCAGCAGAGGTCCCTGTGTGGGAGGCTGTGGACTTAGGGGAATCAGCCAGATCAAAGGTGCAAGTGTCCTCCTGCAGTCCCTGGCCTGAAGATGTCCCTGCCTTTTCAGCCATTTTGTGAGGAAAATCTGAAAGTGAAAGTGGGCAGGCTCACTCAAAATGGCCATTTCCCTCCATTATTAAGTCCCCATGTGAAGGGTGCTTTCACTTTCCCTCTGAACATGCTAGTCCTTAGGAAAGTAGTTCCTTTAGGGGGGGCGGAGTGGAGTGGAAGGGAGGACACAGAATCCAGTCCCAACCAAAAATAAAGACCCCCCCTATATATATATATAAAGCACCAACGGGGGGGGGGAAGGGGAGGGCTCTTCACAGAGAATGGTTACATCTCAGACCCCCCCCAACTTACATTCTCCTGACTCCAGAGGTCTCCCCCAATAGTAAACTACAATGGGGATGAGGGGAGCCAGGCAAAGAGAGAGAAAAACAGGGGGGTGTTAAAAACGCCATCCTCCTGTAGTTCCCCTGCCCCCAGGAGCGATCTTACCACGTTCTGAAGCGACCGGTTCCTCCTTCCTCCCGATGTTCTCTGCAGAGCAGGAGAAAAACAGAGGGACACCGATCGTCTTTCTGTCTGCCCAGGCCTCTGCAGCAGCGCCGCGTCTGTGCCTCCAGGCAAGACAGAGCCTCTACCATCGCCCTCTGGAGCTCTCTGCAACCTGCAGCCTCCAGGAAAAAAGCTTAACCAGTCCCCTCAGGCTGGAAGCCAGGCGTGGGAGACGTTGCAGCTGCGCTATTCCCCTGGGATCTCCCAGGTCCACATCAGCCGAAAGGAGGGGAGGGGAGGAGAACAGGCTAGAAAGGTCCTCTAGCTGCTCCTTCCCCCTTTTCTTCTTTCTTCTTTCTTCAAATTATTTTCCTGTGACCAGTGTGCTCCACAGAGCACAGTCTGCAGCTTCCTGCTCTGAAGGCAGGGCCGGATAGACTGGGAAGCAGGAGCGCAAGCCCCTCCCCTCCGTGACCAAAAGAGTCTGCCGGCCCTGCTTTACGGAGGAGAGGAGCTGTTACCCAGGAGTAAGGAGTCTGGAGGACTGCCCCACTCCTGGACCACCGGAGAATGGCCAGGTCCAGAACATGGCCCATGGATTTCTGTTATTATATTTAGTCTTAGGGCTAAACTAAACATCATAAGTTTTGAAGAGTTGAATCTGGGTTCCCCGCAACCTCACAGCAACTGTAGGGAACACCTTTGGGGAGGGGGAAGATAACCAAAACGGGATGGGAACAGTGCCACGGTGGAGGAAGGGTCCCCCCCCTCCAGTGCCTTCCCATGAGCATGAGAAAACCATGTTAAGAGGAGTTTACTTCCCCAATGTTGCTGCTCCAAATTGAGGAAATAATCCCCCCAACATGGTTTTTGCACGGTAAAACAACTTGTAGGAAACCAGAACCATGTTTGGGCTTTCCTTTTTTAAAAAAGAAGCAGCAGCTGTTCCTCATTCAAAAACCCAACTCTAAAAGCTGTAACATTTAGTTTGGGCCTCACTTTCATGGCTTATATAAGTATAAAATATGTATAGGTATACAAATAAATTTAAAAAAAACGGGGAGTCTTGCAACAAAGTACTATGCAGTAACCCCTTACTATGTCAAGCATAATTTTTAGCTATATGCCAAAAATCTTTCTCTTTGGAGTAAACAGCTTTATATCAGCGAGCCTCCTCTTTTTTATAAAATGCTTGGAAGATCGGAGGATTTATACATTGGACCATTGATAAACTGTGATGATGAATTTTTGTCATTTTCTCAACTGAAGACTAGATATGGCTTGTCAACTTCTGTTGAATGGCAATATTTACAGTTGCAACATCTGTTGGTATCTAAATATGGCCCTGCAGCATTAAGTGACTCAGATTGCCTTTTGCTCCTCGAAACTCTAATTGAATCAATGCAGAAAACAAAACCTTCAATATTTGTATTTAAATGTTTGATGTTGATTAATAAACATGATATGCAGAGTTTCAGGAAGGACTGGAATAAGGAGCTAGATAAAGCACAGTTAGGCCTTCAATAATTCTTGAGACCCCTTTATATTTTTATATTGAGACTATATCTACTTTTTGTATTTTTATCTACATGAGTCTGAAGGTGGGGGCT
>NW_015163650.1:215584-222118 GCF_001447785.1 Gekko japonicus | reverse complement strand
CCAACAACTTCTCTAGACTTACTTGAAAGGCTAAACTCTAGTCCCAGTTCTGGTGCCTCACTCAATATAGTTTGTTCCTAATATTATAAATAAATTCATACAACAAATGATTCCCTTTGGTGATTAAATTTCCCCCTCCAGAATTGTACAATTTCCCCCTCCAGAATTGTACAATACTGATGTACTGTTTGTTATGTGTAGGGATGCTGAGACACCTGCCAATTCAACCCACTTCCCATTCACCTGTGGTGATCAAATAACCAATGGGCAATTTGACTGTTCACAGACTGCTCATGAACACACATGAAGCTGTGCCTTATACTGAATCTGAGCATTGGTCCATCTGGGTCAGTACTGTGAACTCAGACTGGCAGCAGCTCTCCAGAGTCTCAGGCAGCCACCAGAAGCTCACTCCCAGCTGATCTGGTTTGATACACCAGATACACCAATTGCTTTTGTGAGGAAATTCATGGCATCCCTAGCTACACAGACATGTGACTGCATAAAAAAGGTTGCTCTATGGAAAGGGCTTCATGGAATCTAGACCTATAACTGCTACTTGCTTTTCACTACTTGGTCATCAGGCACCTCCTGACCTTGTGTTAAACTCAGTGCTTCATTTGCCATGATGATTTCTGTGCTCTGTGATGCTTTCACTTTGTGCTGAAAGGGGGGAGTGCGTGGGGAATGGAATGTGTGGGAACATGCTTTGCTAGACACCTGTAACATTTTCCCAAGTGGCTTCTTTCAAGCAGAGAAGAAGTGGTGTCCTTGAAGCCTTTGCTGCCAGGCATGCTGATAGATAAACTTGGTAGAGCACATGGGGGGGGGGGACCATGTATCGGCTTGGCGGGATGTATGACAAGTATGACTGGGCCATGGTAGGAGGGGGATAGTTTGAAGCGGGTATAATAATGGGCTTGGCGCCAGTGCCCACCAGTTCTGACACAAGTTGGCTTACACCTGTATTGACTGCATCTGAAGAGTGTTGGTGGGAGTGAGTATGCCGGGGTCTGACACCTTGGACTCAGCATCTTGCAGGTTCATTTCATATCAAATGAAACCTAGGGGGCAGTCACACGTGCAAATTAAAGCAGGGGGGAAAGTGGGGCTATTTCCTCCGGAGGAATTTGATCTGCAGTTGTGCGATCACACAGTCCTTGGAAGCTGCAGGCACAGCCTGCCACTGCGTGATCAGATGCAACAGTGGGTGAGTCGGGGGGGTTGCTATTTGTTTCCGATACGGGTAAATGAGGAATTGATTAATCACATCGCCGCACTGAGGGCTCCGTATGGAGTTTGCAATGATGAACATACTGAGAAAGGGGGGGGGGACAACGCCACAGAGTCGGGATGGCCTGATCAGACCATCCCAATGCCATGAGAGCACACTGGAGTGATCAGACATGGGAAACCCCATCCATGGCCTGTCGCAGCCCATTTACTACTGGATTTCCCCTGGTGTCTTTTTACTCTGCTTCTGCAACAGAGCAAAACGGGTTGGTGACGGGTGTGGGGCACTTCCCAGATGTTCGTGTCTGAACATGCCCTTTAAATCCGCCTGGCATTCGCGCCTATGGCAGGGCTAATTGTGCATGTGATCGTGTCCCTACATACAAATGGTTGCTTTACTGTCATTTCATAGAACAGAATTTGAAATCTCGCCTATCTCTTAGCAATGACCTAACCAGCATAAACCAGGCTTATTTAGCAAAAGAGAAACCAAACCCAACAAAAGCAGTGCAAAGATGGAAAGAAAGATATACCTCAGAGAGTATTTGAGAGGAACCCAAAAAAAAATCCCCAAAGAGGAGCTTTGAAGGGAAGGTCAATTTGCTTCAGCAATGGTTGAGAGCAAAATCCAGAGAAGCTACTTAAAGAAGAACAAGAAGAGATTGGATTTATACCCCGCCCTTCACTTGGAGTCTCAGAGCGGCTTACAAACTCCTTTCCCTTCCCCTCCCCACAACAGACACCCTGTGAGGTGGGTGAGGCTGAGAGAACTCTGACACAAACTGCTCTTTTTCAAGGAGAGCTGTGCCAGAGCTTGTGACTGGCCCAAGGTCACATCAGCAGGTGCAAGTGGAGGAGTGGGGAATCAAACCCGGTTCTCCCAGATTAGAGTCCACGCACTTAACCACTACACCAAACTGGCTGTCCTACAAACTGGCTCTCCTTTTTTCAATAATGGGGATTCCAGGTGAATTAAAGCCTACAACACATAGCTTTAATTCGCCTGGAATCTCCATTATTGAAAAAAGCAGTGTGTGCTAGTTAATCCCCCCAAAGTGGTATTTTTTTCCTTTTCCCATTAGAAAAACTGTGTGTGTGTGTGGGGGGGTGTCCTAGAGGGGAAAAAACAGGATATTTAAAAAAAATTCTATTCCCCAGAGTCCACGCACTTTATCTCTGAGTTGTGGATAGTTCCAGACTTGTTGAGATCTGGATCCCATCTTGGCTCATTCTGCAGTCTCGTCTAAGGTAAATAGGCCTTTGGGTAACCAAAAGGGTTTTTTAAATGCTCATCTCATTCTCTTAAGACAAACAATATTGACTGCCTGACAAGGTCTAGAGGCCGCAGGAGGAAGACTGCAGGTCTAATGTGTCTGGGAAATTATAGATGTTTATATATAAATGCTCAGAGGTTATGCTGAGCTGCAGACTGGAAGGTCTGTATTTTGGCGGTTCGAGACCCTCTTGCCACAGGATGGAGTGAGCTCCTGTCTCTGGCCCCAGCTCCTGCCAACCTAGCAGTTTGAAAGCAAGAAATTGAAAGTAGATAAATAGGTATCACTTCGGTGGGAAGGTAACAGCATTCCGTGTGCCTCGGCATTTAGTCATGCTGGTCACATGACCACAGATGTGGTCCATGGGCTTGTGAAGAGTCGGACTTGACTGTGCAACTGAACAACAACAAGAACATATAGTAAGAAAGACCATGAACCAAAGACATGTTTGTATTCTCAGGTTGTTGCTGAGCATTAGTTTACAACATCTTGTCTATTCACTGATAGGAATTACATAAGAACATAAGAGATGCCAATGTTGGATCAGGTCAAAGGCCCATCCAGTCCAACACTCTGTATCACACAGTGGCCAGAAATACCAGTGCCATCAGGAGGTCCACCAGTGGGGCCAGGACATTAGAAGCCCTCCCACTGTTGATCCCCCAAGCACCAAGATGACAGAGCATCACTTGCCCCAGAGTCCCTATCTATACCTTGTGGCTAATAGCCACTGATGGACCTCTGCTCCATATGCTTATCTAATTTCCTTTTGAAGCTGTCCATGCTTGTAGCCGCCACCACTTCCTGTGGCAGTGAATTCCATGTGTTAATCACTCTTTGGGTGAAGAAGTACTTCCTTTTATCCGTTCTAACCCGACCGCTCAGCAATTTCATGGAGTGCCCACGAGTTCTTGTATTGTGAGAAAGGGAGAAAAGTACCTCTTTCTCTACCTGCTCTTTCCCATGCATAATCTTATAAACCTCAATCATGTCACCCCTCAGTCGTCGTTTCTCCAAGCTAAAGAGCCCTAAGCGCCTTAACCTTTCCTCATAGGGAAAGTGTTCCAACCCTTTTATCATTCGAGTTGCCCTTTTCTGCACTTTTTCCAAAGCTATAATATCCTTTTTAAGGTGTGGTGACCAGAACTGCACACAGTATTCCAAATGAGGTCGCACCATTGATTTATATAGAGGCATTATGATATTGGCTGATCTCATCAATGTGTATTTATATTTAGGATTTTTGGCTCCAATGTACATCACCTTGCACTTGGCCATATTGAACCCCATTTGCCATGTTGATGCCCACTTGGCCATCCTTGACAGATCCCTTTGGAGTGCCTCACAATCCTCACTGGTTTTCACCACCCTGAACAACTTCGTATCATCCGCAAATTTAGCCACTTCACTGCTTACTCCCATCTCCAAATCATTAATGAGCAAGTTAAAAAGCAGTGGACCAAGTACTGATCCCTGCGGTACCCCGTTGCTTACCACCCTCCACTGAGAAAATTGTCCATTTATACTCACTCTCTGTTTTCTATTAATTAGCCAGTTTTTGATCCATAAAAGGACTTGAGCTTTTTGAGCTTACTTAGGAGCCTTTGATGAGGATCTTTATCAAAAGCTTTCTGGAAGTCAAGGTAAACAATATCTATTGGATCCCCCTTGTCCACATGTTTGTTCACCCCCTCAAAGAACACTAACTAGCGTTAGTGTAAATTCTTACAGCATTTAGTAGGCCTTGTTTTTACAAAAGTTCAGGAATGGAAAAGGGCAGGCCAGAGTAATTACAGGTGAATTTCAATCCTTGTTTGGTTGATGCAACCCAACCAGAAGCTTTTAAAACAGATTAAACACTTATTTTGCCAGGAAGCGCAAAGACCCAGCGGCGCAGGCGTGGCGGAGCCTGAGGGACGGAGATGGAGTCGCGCTGTGGTCGGCGCGACGAATGGCCCGTCAACTCCAGAAGACCACCGAGAAGTCTGAAAAAAGAGTGGATGGAGAGGCCGAGCTGAAGCCAGGAGCCGAGCCAAGACAAGCTGAGGAAATACTAACTGAACCCCACTGGGTGCTGGTAGGAAATCCCACCCCAATGATGTATGTGCCCATAGTTAGGGATAATAAACTATGTAAGCCGCTCAGAGACCCCGTGGGAGGGGTTCGAGCAGGATATAAGCTGAATGTAAATAAAAATAAATAAATTATTTATTGGACAGAACAAACAATTATCTGTTTAATGCTTAGCAGGAAAAAGATAAGCAAATACATTACACTCAACAAAAACCTTTAAATGAGGCTTTCAAAACAGAGAATTCACAGTTACACTGTTAGTGTATATCTCCTAAAAACAATATTTTGGGGGGGGGGGTAATTTCCTTGATCCCTATGAAGATTGGGCTGCAAAATATAAAAACAGAAACCCAAGAGTCCATGACTGACATAGTTATGGGTAGGCATACTGTGAACTTCAACAAGCATACAACTGCCAGGTGAACTTGGTGATGGAAAGTGCTGTCAAGTCACAGCCAACTTATGCCAACTCCAATGGTTTTCAGGACAAGAGACATTCACAGGTGGCTTACCACTGTCTGTTTCTAGCAACCCTAGTCTTCGTTAGTGGTCTCCCATATGAGTGGCAGCCAAGCCTGACCCTGCTTAGCTTCTGAGATGTGACTGGGTTGGGCTGATGTAGAGCAGCAAACATTGCCTCTTTTTCATCACCAATGGTTCAATTGAGGAAATTAGTAGAATTGCCACCTGGGTTATATTCTATACTAGGAATAAGGCCCGTTGTGGAAATAAATACAACGAGATCTAGAAAGAGGCTCTGGGGGAGTGCTCTGGTTTTGGGCAAACAGTGTCAATTTGCTGTGGTGACCTCAGCAGGGTATAATGACAGAGTCCACTGTTTTCTCCAGAGGAACTGATTTCTGCTACCTGAAGAGCAGTTGTGATTTTGAGTGATCTCCAGCCCTCACCTGGAGATTGGTAACAATTGTTACCCAGGATGAAATGGCTGGTTTGGAGGGTGGAGTCTATGGCATTCTACCTGTCTGAGGTCCCACCCCTCCGCAAACCCCACCCTCTCCAGGCTCCACCCCTCAAATCCCCAGGAATTGTCAAGCCTGGAGTTGGCAACCCCATCTCTTTCCCAGCTAACCATCAACCTACCATTATCTGCTCCTTTGACTTCAGCTGACTTCTGCCCTCCCTTCTCCAGAGCAGTTGTAATACTGAATGCTCTCCAGCCCTCACCTGGAGATTGGCAACAATGGTTCCCTATGTGGGACTGACTGGTTTGGAGGGTGGAGTCTATGGCAGTGTACCTGTCTGAGGTCCCACCCCTCCTCAAACCTCACCCTCTTCAGGCTCCATCCCTCAAATCTCCAGGAATTTCCCATCTGGAGTTGGCAACCCTATCAGGACTGGCCCCAATGTGTTTTCTCCCAAAGGCCAAAGTAGGTGACAGGACCAAGCTTAGTTGCCTACCAACAGGCATTGAGGGGAATGTAGGGTTGCCAGCTCTAAGGAGGGAAATACCTGGAGGTTTGGGGGGTGGAGTCTGTAGAGGGCAGCATTGCAACCCTATCAGGACTGGCCCCAATGTGTTTTCTCCCAAAGGCCAAAATAGGTGACAGGACCAAGGTAAGTTGCCTACCAACATGCACTGAGGGGAAAGTAGGGTTGCCAGCTCTAAGGAGGGAAATACCTGGAGATTTGGGGGGTGGATCCTGTGGAGGGCAGCATTGGGCGGGGGGGGGGCGGAAGGACTCAGCAGGTATAATGTCATAGGGTCTACCCTCCAAAGCAGCCATTTTCTCCAGGGGAACTGATCTCTGTCATCTGGAGATCAATTGTAACATGTCCCACCTGGAGATTGGCAACCCTGGGGGAAGTCAGCTGCACAGCAGGTATAATGTCATAGGGTCTACCCTCCAAAGCAGCCATTTTCTCCAGGGGAACTGATCTCTGTCATCTGGAGATCAATTGTAACAGCGGGAGATCTCCAGGTCCCACCTGGAGA
>NW_015163650.1:187103-214057 GCF_001447785.1 Gekko japonicus | reverse complement strand
TTCTTCGTTGCGCGCAGGTGTGTCCTGTGATCGGCACCCCTCCCTACCCACGGAACCTCCACAGGAAGTCTGATCACTTAACCGCACGTTAGTTTCCTGCCCGTGTGACCGGAGCCTGGGTTTGTTTCTTTTAAAGGGGAAGTGATGTTGTGTGAGTGAGGACATATTTTACCTCAAAATACACCAGGTACCATATTCAACTGAAAATTCCAACTGTCTTGTGGGGGGGGGAGTTTGAGGTGTGGAATGGAGTGAAGTCCAATCAGCTTCCATATGCAAATGACCTTGAAACGCTGGCCCAATCAGAAAAGAGTAGACTGAAGTGGCCCAGCCGTAGAAGCCCCGTCCCTGCACTCAGTCTGCAGATGGTCCTCACCTGTCAGAGGCCCAGTCATATGCAAATGACCTTGAAACGCTGGCCCAATCAGAAAAGAGTAGACTGAAGTGGCCCAGCCGTAGAAGCCCCGTCCCTGCACTCAGTCTGCAGATGGTCCTCACCTGTCAGAGGCCCAGAGCAGACTGAGCCGATGACGTGGGCGAGACTACACAAAGCAGCCAGTCAACCCAGCCAGCGTCTTCTGACTGACAGTTCAAGCTTCCAAACACTGTTGGTGTGCACTTGGAATGCTGGGCCCCACTATGCCTTTATATATAAGGGAGAGATACTGTTAATTAGATAGCCTTGCATTGGCTCATTGCAGTCCCGATACACTGGTCCTACACTAGTCATTCAGACAAATTAATTCTATGGTCAACACAGGTCATATGATCCAATTTATAACATTTATACTTTGATTCAAATACTGATATTTATCCCACGTACTTGGAACAAGTATTATTGTGTTACAGTCTCTGGGATTTACAAAGATGGGTTCCAGGCATCCTCTTCCAGTAAGTCTGCTATACTTTGCTGATAGTGTATGTAACAAATTATCTTAGCTTCTATCCGTGCAAATAATATATATATATATTACTTCATATATATGAAGTAACTGATTTAATCCTTCTACAGATCACCTTGCTAATCTAACCAAGCAGCAGCTAGGGAACAATGGGCTGCTGAGATCTTGCTGCACTCCCTCCCAACAAATATATCAATAAGGGAAGATCACAAATCTTTAAAGGACAAGCAGTTTTTGACAAACTGCTCCTTTCTTCTCCCTTCCAGAAAAATGCTTTGCCACCACAATGTGTTGGTTGGTTACAGGGGTCATTTCGTAGAAAAAGAGCTAGGGGAACTCATTAGCATAACTCATTAGCATATGCCACACCCCCTGACATCAGGGGCCCGGCGGTGGACCTGCAAGACCAGCGGGAGTGCGAGGAAGCCCCGCCAAGGCCCTCCCTGGCCCCAGGCAGGAAGGGGTGGGGAGAGGCGGGGAGGAAGCAACTTACCCTCCCTCTTCTCCTGCCTCCTTCTGGCTGAATGAGGGCTGGAAACGGGGTGGCCGGAAGCAGGGGGCGGGGCTTTGTCATGTGCCCCGCCCCCTGCACCTCACCCGGGGGAACTGCGTTCCCTCGCGTTCCCCCCCGAAATGACCTCTGGTTGGTTAACTTTTTGTCTGAGAGATGAGAAAGAACATAGGAGCTCCAGTCAGTAGCCAAAGGAAGAAGGGGGGCTGAGAGACTGTACTACCACCTTCTTAGTAGAAAATTCCATATTGAGGGAGGGAGTAAAGGTAATTTCCTTTATTTCCTTTAAGGTACTAATTTTAAATATCTATGAAAACTTTTCAAAGCCCTTAGTTCACAGCAGTATATCAACCAACAAATAAGCACCAAAAATGAATGCTAAAGAGCAAATGTATATATAATATTTAGTGAAAATAATTTAAAGTATTTTAATACAAACAAAAAAAGCCTAATTTTGATAACAAGTTCACATAACAAAGCAATGACTGGCATTACTAATTAATGAAACAGCAAGCTTTGTTATATACATCACGCTATTGTACATTATATCAATTTGATGGATCGTTTCTTAGCAGAACTTACCCACACAATAGCAATTAACTATACTAATTTAAAATAAAGTTTTAAAGTAAACATCATCATTACTCATATATGTGAAATCTAAACAAGCTATAGGTATTGCACAGTACATAATTACAATTATCCATAATGACAATGCTGGGGGAAATTATTCACTTAGATAAAAACCTGCTAATATTAGTTAAGAGTACTGCTGCAATGCTTCACACACATTATTATAATAATTCTCACAACAACAGAATGTAAGTTGGGATAAGAATAAACAAAATTATACCAATAATAAGAACATAACAATAGTTCTGCTGAGCCCATCTAAGTCCAGCATCCAGTTGCCCAAAATGGCTGACTAGACACCCTAGGAGGCCCATAAGCATAACATAGAGCCCAAGCTTCCCCCTGTTGTTGCCTCCCAATAAGTGACTTTCTGAGATATATTGCTTCTGAATATTCAGACTGCTGGTTAATAGCAACTGATGGCCTTATCCTCTATGAATCTGTCTAATCACCTTTTAAAGTGATCTAAAATAGTGGCCACCACTATACAGGCCCATAGCTATGGTGGGGAAATTCGGGGCTCTCCCCCCTTACTTAAATGCACAGCCCCACAAGAATTTCTGCCTAAAATAGTTTTTAAATCCATTTTTAGTATTTCTTTAAAGGCATTTGCTCCTGTGCTGTGCCACAGTGAGCAGCATGCCGAAAAAAGCCTGGAGAAGTCTGGCCAGGTCTGCCAGGTCCACTCTCAGCCCTTTCCCTGCCCCTCCCTGAGTTTTCCCACCTGCTTTTTTTTAAAAGAGCAACAAGCTGCATGGTATTGCTTTGGCTGGCCCTACAGCCAACCATGGGTTGGCCCCCCGATAATGGCAACCCCACCAGAAAAAAATTGCCCCACAACTCACAAAATCTTGGCTACGGACCTTCCACTATATCCTGTAGCAATGAGTTCCACAAATCATCTATATGGAGGCTATTTGCTGTATCCTTCAACAGTTCACAAGTATAAATTTATTTATTCGTTCAAGTAGTACAGTTGTCTGACTATTCAGCTAGCTACATTAAAGGATAACTAAGATCTCATTCATATAAGCATTATTTATTTATTTCTAACCCATTCTCCCGGCACAGCAAGCTCAGAGCCGGGTACAACAACCATAAACTTCAACAATTAATTTACCATAAGTAAAATATAAAAAACATAATATAATTGTTAAAACCTACCATGTCAGATAATTGATTAATATTACCATTAGATGGCAATCTGTAACACAAATGTCAAGTCTCAACCCAATCTATGTGTGCCATAGATGGAATAACACATGTACGGGAGTCAGCCACAGTAGGTGGAACAGGGCAGGGGAGGCCAGTGTAGATAGTTTAATGCAGCCTCAACCATAGGCCTGGAGAACATTTCCACTTTACAGGCCCTGCAGAATTGGGCCCGGATCTTGTTTTAGAGAGTGTTCCACCAGGCCAGCACCAGAGCTCAAAAAGCTCTTGCTCTTGTTGAAGCCAGGCAGACTTCTTTTGGACCAGGGATCACCAGCAGATGTTGATCTGAAGAGCATAAAGGCTTTGAGGAGCATATTGGAAGAGACAGACCTGCAGATATGTTGGTCCCAGTCCACATAGGTCTTTAAAGATAAAACAGAACCCTGAACTTGATCCGGTAGTCAACTGGAAGCCAGTGCAGCTGGTGCATCATAGGTTGAATATGTGCTCCTGATGAAGTCCCTGTAAGGACATGCACCGCTGCATTCTGTACTAACTGAAGTTTCCAGATCAGTCTCAAGGGTGGATCTTACAGTGGCTTGCTTCCTTTCTCCAAGACCGGGGACAAAGGGTAGCGCTGGGGGACCAGCTGTCCCGAAGGCACCCATTGGTATGTGGAGTGCCTCAAGGGGCGGTGATGTCTCTGATGCTTTTTAACATCTATATGCGCCCTCTTGCCCGGATTGCCTGGAGGCATGGACTGGGATGTCACCAGTATGTGTCATGCCTGCCCCCGATCTGGTGCCTGGCAGCTCTGAAACTGAGGACTCTGTGCCTTTAACACCATCGGAGGCACGGGAGTCTTTATCAAACCTAAGTGCCAGAAAGGATGAGCACCAGCCTCCAGAACAGCCTGCACCTGAAACTGATCAGGCAGTGCCTGGCCCCAGCAGCACGCCACCCGATTCTCTGCCATCTGTCGACCGGCTGAGGGATCGGAGATGCCGGGACTTGGCAACCAGATGCAAAGACGCATGTTTGCACGGTTGGAGATCAATAAGCCCGGAGTTCTAGCAGGATCAAGGACTTCGCAAGGCAGTGCTAATGAGGCACTAATGAATTAACAACCCAGCGAGCTATTTGAATAGGTCGCTGACTGCTGGCTAATTGTGCTGGCAAACTCATCCTTCGGACCAGAAGCTCTGCACCTCTGATTCTGTTCCTGATCTCCGGCTACTGACTGACTTCCTGGTTTCTGACTCCAGTCCGAATTTTGACGACCCCCTGTCTCTTGATCTTCGGCTCTGCCCCCGGACTTCGACGCTTGCCTATCTGGACTCTGACTTTCAGTAACGCTCTGACTACGGCTTAGCTTTGTGTATTGGGACTTTTGCTCTGATTATTTTGCTCTCTCTCTGCCTTGCCCCACTGGCCCTCTCATGACAGTATGTGGATGACACCCAGCGCTGTTGTTGGACAGCCAGTCTGACTCCAAACCGGAAGATCTAGACAGGGTGTTACAAGTTGTGGCTGGTTGGCTTAGGCTGAGCTGGCTGAAATTGAATTCAATGAAGATGGAGGTTCTGTGCCTGAGTCGGAGTAGTCTGAGGGTAGGTATCCCGCTCCCAACCTTCAATGGGGCACTACTTGTGCCAGCGTCGGAGTTTAGGAGTTTGGGAGTGCTCCTGGATGCCTCCTTAACAATGGAGGCCCAGGTAGCACCCACTGTCAAGTCGGCCTTTTACCACCTTTGGCTGATTAGGCAGTTGGTTCCCTTCCTTGAATGCAATGACCTGGCAATAGTGATCCATGCGATGGTCACCTCAAGACTGGATTACTGTAATGCCCTCTACATGGGGCTGCCCTTGTCGCAAATCCAGAAGCTGCAGCTGGTGCAAAACGCTGTGGCCAGGTTGCTAATGGGAATCCCAGTTCAGAAGCACATCTGACGGGTGCTAAAGACATTGCACTGGCTGCCTACGGCATACCGGGTTCACTTAAAGATGCTGGTTCTTACCTTTAAAGCCCTTTATGGCCAGGGACCTGCATACCTGAGGGACCTTTTCCCATATGTACCCCAAAGAGCACTGCGGTCGGGAACCCAGAATCGGCTGGCTCTCCCGAGCATCAAGGAAGACAGACAAATGACAACTAGGGCCAGGGCTTTCTCAGTGGTGGCTCTACTCTGGTGGAATGAACTTCCAGAAGAGACCAGGGCCTTGTGGGACCTCTCACAGTTCCGCAGGCCTGTAAAATGGAGCTCTTCCACCAGGCCTTTGGAGCCACCGCCACTACTACCTCCACCACAATTACCAACAACAATTGACATCTATGATGGTGGACCCCTGACCCACTGGACCCTAGATACTGCCTGGGCCAATCTCCCTAGACAGCTGAACAAGATCTAGGAGCTGCCCAGAAAATGAGGAAATGTCTACTAGTACTTTATTTTTATGTGTCTTGGTTTTAAAATTGTATTTATATTAACTGATGTGATTTTATCGTACTGTATTATTGAAATTTTATTCTGTGTGTGAGCCACCCTGAGCCGCCCTGGGCCAGGAGAGCGGTATAAAAATCTAATAAATAAATACATAAATAAAATAATCCAACCTGGAGGTGACCATTGTGTGGATCATTGTAGCTAAATTGTGGGTAGAAAGGTAGGGGACTAAGAACATAAGAGGACATAAGAGAAGCCAAAGGCCCATCCAGTCCAACACTCAGTCACACAGTAGCCAAAAATACCAGGTGCCATCAGGAGGTCCACCAGTGGGGCCAGGAAACTAGAAGCCCTCCCACTGCTGCCCCTCCCAGCACCAACAATACAGAGCATCCCTTGCCCCACACTGAGAGTTCCTATCTATACCTTGTGGCTAATAACCACCAATGGACCTCAACTCCATATGTTTATTTAATTCCCTCTTGAAGCTGTCCATACTTGTAGCCACCGCCACCTCCTGTGGCAGTGAATTCCATGTGTTAATCACTCTTTGGGTGAAGAAGTACTTCCTTTTCTCTGTTCTAACCTGACTGCTTGAGTGCCCACGAGTTCTTCTATTGTGAGAAAGGGAGAAAAGCACTTCTTTGTCTACCTGCTCTATCCCATGCATATTCTTGTAAACTTCGATCATGTCACCCCTCAGCCATCATTTCTCCAACGTAAAGAGCCCAGAGTGCTTTAACCTTTCTTCATAGGGAAAGTGTTCCAACCCTTTTATCATTCTAGTTGCCCTTTTCTGCACTTTTTTCCAATGCTATAATACTCTTTTTGAGGTGTGGTGACCAGAACTGTACACAGTACTCCAAACGAGGTCACACCATTGATTTATACAGGGGCATTATGACACTGGCAGATTTGATTTCAGTTCCCTTCCTAATAATTCTGAGCATAGCGTTGACCTTTTCTATTGCAGCCGCACGCTGTATAGACATTTTCAGTGAATTATCTACAATGACTCTAAGATCTCTCTCTTGGTCAGTCTCTGCCAGTCCAGACCCCATCAACATGTATTTATAGTTAGGAGTTTTTGCACTTTGCACTTAGCCACATTGAACCCCATTTGCCATGTTGACGCCCACTCGTCCATCCTTAACAGATCCCTTTGGAGTGCCTCACAATCCTCCCTGGTTCTCACCACACTGAACAACTTTGTGTCATCTGCAAATTTAGCCATGTCACTGCTTACTCCCAACAACTCCAAATCATTAATAAACAAGTTAAAAAGCATCAGACCGTGTACTGATCCCTGCGGCACCCCACTGCTTACCACCCTCCACTGAGAAAATTGCCCATTTATACTCACTCTCTGTTTCCTATTAATAAGCCAGTTTTTGATCCACAAAAGGACTTGTCCTTTTATCCCGTGACTATTGAGCTTACTTAGGAGCCTTTGATGAGGAACTTTATCAAAAGCTTTCTGGAAGTCAAGGTAAACAACATATATTGGGGGCCCCTTGTCCACATGTTTGTTCACTCCCTAAAAAAACACTAACAGGTTAGTGAGACAAGATCTTCCCTTACAGAACCCATGCTGAGTCTTCCTCAACAGGTTTTGTTCATCAATGTGCCTACTAATTCTTTCCTTAATTACAGTTTCCACCAACTTACCCGGTATCGACATCAGACTGACTGGCCTGTAATTTCCTGGATCTTCTCTGGAACCCTTTTTAAAGATGGGAGTGACATTAGCTACCTTCCAGTCTTCAGGAACGGAGGCAGATTTTAATGAAAGATTACATGTTTTTGTCAGGAGATCCACAAGTTCACATTTGAGTTCTTTGAGAACTCTCGGATGTATGCCAGCTGGGCCTGGTGATTTATCAGCTTTTAAGTTGTCTATGAGTCGTAAGATCTCCTCTCTCACCTCAATCTGACTCAGGTCTTTCAACACCCCTCCCGAAATCCGCGGTTCTCGAGTGGGCAAGCACTTCTCATCTTCCACAGTGAAGACAGAGGCAAAAAATGCTTTCAGCTTCTCAGCCATTTCCCTATCATCCTTCAGTACTCCTTTTACCCCTTGGTCATCCAAGGGCCCCACTGCCTCCCTGGCTGGTTTCCTGCTTCTAATGTATTTGAAGAAAGTTTTATTGTAGGTCTTTATGTTTTTTGCTATATGCTCCTCATATTCCCTTTTTGCCTGCCTGATCACAGACTTGCATTTTATTTGCCACAGCCAGTGTTCCCTTTTATCAACCTCACAGAGACTAACTTTCCACCGCTTAAAGGAATCCTTACCTTTCACAGCTTCCATTATTTTGTTTGTTAACCATGCAGGCTTTTTTCTATACCTATTTGTGCCTTTCCTAACCTGCGGTATAAATTTTTCCTGAGCTTCTAGGATCGTAGTTTTAAATAATCTCCAAGCTTCCCCAATGGTTTTTACCCTTTCTATTTTCCTTTCAGTTTTTTCCTCACATGTCCCCTCATATCAGAGAAGTTACCCCTTTTAAAGTTAAAAGTGGTTGTGTCAGTCTTTCTGGGCAACTCCCTGTTTATATAAATGTTGAACTCAAAAACATTATGGTCACTGTTCCCAAGTGGTGCAATCACTTTTACATCTCTCACCAGGTCTTGGGCATTACTTAGGACCAAATCCAGGATCTCCTCTCCCCTGGTAGGTTCCGTGACCATCTGCTCCATAGCACAGTCATTAACAGTGTCTAGAAACTCAATTTCTTTTTCCCAACTTGAACACATAATGACACAATCAATGTGTGGGTAGTTAAAATCACCTATTACAATACAGTTATTTCATACAGCTGCTATCTTGAATTCATTCATAATTTTATAATCCTCCTCTATCTTTTGATCTGGTGGGCGATAACAAACTCCCAGTGTTAAGCTTCATTTTGGGCCTACTATTTCAACCCATAGAATCAGAAGTGGATCCAATTCTCTTACCCTCTCAATCTTACTGGACGGTATACCCTCTCTGACATACAGAGCCACCCCACCTCCAACCCTTCCCCCCATCCTTCTGATATAATTTATAACCAGGAATCACCGTATCTCACTGATTTTCCTCATCCCACCAAGTTTCTGAAATACCTACAATGTCTATTTTTCCCCCAACACCAAGCATTCCAACTCCCCGATTTTACCTTGGACACTTCTAGCATTTGTATATAAACATCTATAGTTTCCCATGCATGTTAAGCCCACAATTTTCTTCTTGCTGCCTTGAGACCTTGCCATTAGCCACAGTGTCAGTGGACAATTCTAATCCATTTCCTTGTAGAAAAGTAACAGCTACCCCTTCATCTCTTTGAGATGAGCCATAATGAACCAGAGACTGTTCGTCTCCTGTCAGCTTTAATATTCAGTTTAAAAACTGCTCTGCCACCTTTTTGATTTTAAGTGCCAGCAGCCTGGTTCCTTCTCGGGACAAGTGGAGACCGTCCCTTTTGTAGAGCTCCCTCTTGTTCCAAAAAGCATCCCAGTGCCTAACAAACTTAAACTCTTCCCCCCTATACCATCGTCTCATTCACGCATCGAGACTCCTGACCTGTGCCTGTCTCTCCGGCCTTGTGCGTGGAACAGGTAGCACTTCTGAGAAGGCTACCTTGGAGATCTTGGCCTTGAGCTTCCTGCCTAGCAGCCTAAATTTTTCTTCCAGGACCTCACAACTGCAATTCCCCATGACCACTGGCTCCTCCCCAGCACTATCTACCAGCCTATCTAGAACATGTGTAATGTCCGCTACCTTCACACCAGGCACGCAAGTCACCATACAGTCAGTACACGGGTTCACCACCCAGCTGTCTAACTGCCTAAGGATTGACTCACCAACTTCAAAGAGCCCCCCTCCCTCCCTGCCAAGGGATGGTTCCTTGGTGCAAAAGGATACCTGTTCACCAGCTGAAGAAGAGGTCCCTTCTGAGGGCACGTTCCCCTTATCTGCAGCACGGCGCCCTGCTTCCTCTCAACCCTCATCCTGACAGTGGTGGAACTGCCATCTGCAGCACGGTCCCCTGCTTCCTCTCAACCCTCATGCTTCCTGACAGTGGAGGAACTGCCATTTTCAGAGTGGGACATATCCCCAAGAGTCTTCTCCATGCACCTGGCTATCTGTGCTTCTCTAGGTCAGCCACCTTGGCCTCAAGGGAGCAAACTCATTCCCTGAGAACCAGGAGCTTCTTGCACTGGGTGCACACACCCAAGACTTCTATCCAGTGGGCAGATAGTCATACATGTGACATGCCGTGCAAAACACTGGATAGCCCCCAACCACATGCTGGCATTCTGGCTTCATAACTGCTTTAAAAAAATTATATATAACCCCCCTTTTAAAACCCTTTGTATTTATGTGGTTCTCCTTGTAGAAGTCTACTTACCTTACTGGGAACCCAAGGAGACTAGGGCCCTGGCTTTCTGGCTCTTCCTGGGCTTCTTACAGAGTCCCTATTCTAAGAGTCACAGGCCAAGAGCCCTTTGGCTCATGCCTTAAATAGAAGCCTCCCCCAGCAGAGGGCATGGCCAGCAGCTATTCAAATTCACCCAGGCACTAAATTACAGTCAAACAATGTCCCGTTCTCACCCTTTGTCAAACAGCCAGGACTAATCTACACACTCCCAAACACATTCCCCCCACACAGTACCCTCTCAGCTAAAACACCTCAGCTGAAAGCTAAGAAAAAACACTCACCCCTCTAGTAGCTCTATCTCTTGCTCCCTCTCAGAGCTCAGATGGATTAGATGTGGGTCAGATTAGTTGCCCAACTTGTCAAAGATGGAGAAATGCTGACCTGGCAACCATTGGGACCTGGGCCTCCATAGAGAGCAAGACACCCAGACTCTTCATCACTGGTGCAGGTGTCAATATCACCCCAACCCCACAGCCCCACAGCTCAAGTACAGGACCTCTGTCTTTGTTGGACTTAATTTCAAGTGACTGCTTTAACCAATGAGCCATAGCATCCAGACCCCTGGACAACATATCTGGGGTGGCATTTGCTGGCCACCCATCAACAGATACAGCTGGGTGTCATCAGCATACTGGTGACAACCCAGCCCAAAGCTTCGGACCAACTGGGTGTCTTTCCTCGGTGGAAGCTGGACTTAAATGGATTTAGGGCAGGGGTATCCTCCAGGAAGGCCTGGAGCTGTTCAGCAACCACCCTCTCAACCACCTTACCCAGAAATGGGAGATTCAAAACTGGGCGGTAGTTGGCTGGATCAGTAGGATCCAGAGATGGTTCCTTTAAGAGTGGTCTCACCACTGCCTCCCTTAAATTCCATGAAAAAGTCCCAGAGCTCAGGGACAAATTGATGATATATGCCAGGGGGACCCATATTCCATCACCGCTGGCTTTCACCAGCGGTGATAGACATGGGTCCAAGGGGCAGGTGGTGGGCATGGGGGAAAGTTGACAGAATTGACTGCCCCACCTACCATTGATTCCGGTCAGTTTAAATGGTCTTAATAATCATCCATCACATACAAACTTCTCACTCAAAGGTCCAGAATGCATGTATTTTTCAACTACAGACAACTGAACTCTGTTGCAACCAAAATAGCCTACTGGTATTTCACACATACAGTACAGTTGACAGCTTTTCACTCATTAACCAAGTGTTATTGTTTTTAATCAAACTCTGTAATCAAAAGTCCTTTGGATAACAGCCATAGTAAATATTCTGGAATAAATGCCCAATCCTACAGATTTGTATTCAGTTGAATAAATTAATCCCCCCCAAAGTAACCCAAAAGAATAGAGTACAGAGTATGTATAAAGCACCTTTCTTCAGTTTAATGCTGCCTTCAGAAAGGCACATTCCAGACACATTCTTCCCTGCCCTCCAAAATTTCCCTGGCACTTGTAAATGCTTAAATCTCTTATTTCCTACCCTGAGTTGTTGAGTTGTTTCATGGATCAAAACTGTTGACATATTACGTACAGCACAGTGGTGGGTGTGAATATGGCTGCCTCCCGTTAACAAAAGGGTTCTTTACCTTAGTCCTTCAAGGCAAAAAAGATTTAATACTGACATTTAAAATATTTCAAAGATCTCATGAGCCTGAATAAGTTTGAAATTGGGTCTGAACTGAAGGACTATACTCAGGTTCCATTTCTAAGTGGAGACACACCTTACTCCAACACCTAAAGCAATTCAAGAATAAGAATTGTCTCCTCATGGAACAGCCCATCTTCTGTCTTTTTGTAGGGTCCTTGATGTAGGTACCCCCCCCCTCACTAAATGCAGAGATGTGATAGGCAGAATAATTCTGGGCAGGTTTGTTTGAATGATCCAGTTACACCCAATGCAGAGAGAGATAAAGCAGAATTAGCCTCCCCATGGACAGTTACTGGAAGGAGACAAGCACAGAACAGTTAACCATGCAGAGATACAGCATACAGCATCTATGAAAGTGGGTTAATTTGTTGAACCTACTGTCATAGGATGTAGTGATGGCAGTTAAATTGGATGGCTTAAAAAGATACATACATCAATAGCTATTGGTGATGATGGCTGAATGAGACCATGTTCAGACTGCTGTCTGTCTCTAGATACCAATCAGCAGCAGGGGAGGATTTGGGCCTCTGCTTTTGCACTTGTCAAGAGACCTGGGTGGCCCTTGTGGGAAACAGGATGCTGGTCTACATAGACCATTAGTATGATCCAGTAAGGTTCTTCTTACGTTCTTTGCACTTTGTTCCATTACCTCAATTATTGCAGCATAGTGGCACGTCTCTCATAACACATTAGCATGCCACAGCACAAAGTTTGTGAGTTTCTGCCTTATAAAGACTATGAGCATAATATCAAACTGTCAGTCATTTCACAATTTAGAGCCACTTCATATACATCTATCTAATCTGAGGATCTGTACACTTTCATGTGGTAAGGATGTTTATATAAATGTTTTCCTAAATATGTATTTTAAAAGGGGGTACCCTTTGTAGCTCAGGATGTGTGAAAAGAATCAGATCCACATGGATTTTTATTTAAAAAATTGCATTTATTATCTGCATGAGGTCTTGCAGGGACATGAAAAGTTGATTCCCTCGGCAACAGAGTTCTCTGTTCTCCACCAGGGGTTGACTTTAAAGCAGAAAGAGTAAAGAGAGATTAAGAATCCATGAAACGGTTAATTTTAAAGAGAAAGACTATATTATTGGGTTTCCAATAAGGAAGAAGTAGGAACAGATCACCACTGGCATGAAAAGAGGAGGAAACAGAACAATATAATCCATTAGGAAACCAAAGAGAGCAAACATCTGAACAGCTACCCACGTAAAAGAGATCCACATAGAATTGATGTACATAAGACACCAACCACAATGTAAGACAAATGTTTAGATTGAGTCTTGGGAACTGAAAAATGCATTCTTCTCCCAAACACTGCCTACTCAATATAGTGTAACACAAAGGTATCATGCCACATTATGAATGGGAGAGTCAAGCTGCCCTCTCATCAAAACTCCTTTTTCACCTTCCCTGATATTTGTCACTTTCAACCGTAACCAAAAAGAAACCCCACTGATAAATAGTGACATTCCATCATCAGCTCAGGATGTAATACTTGTGGCAAGTACTCTAGCCAGCCAATAAAGTGGTGAGTGTATCAATAAGCTTTAGACTACCAGCAATTTACAGAAACACCTGCCCGGGAAGGAGAGCCACATATACTGAGAAGTTCCATCTTAGTTCAGAGTTCACATTCTCCAATACTGAACTCAAAATGTCTATGTAGGAAAGGAATGTTACTCAAGGTGTTTTCACACTTAAAGCAGCTCTCTCGTCCTTCATTCAGGTAATTGTCCAAAGAACTGATGTGTGCTAACATTTCTGCTTAGAGACGGTGAAAAAGTTGTACATAAGTTGTTGGTAAATAATGGCCTCATTGTCCTTGATAAGCAAGAGGGAAGCTTAAAGGCAATTTAAACCTCACACGTGAAAACTTCCCTAAATACTCATTTAACTTTTTCATGTTAGGTTATGGTAAGGTCAAACAGCAGCTAACCAAACTGCTAAATAAACATCAGGTGAACAAGCAGGAGCATCAGCAGCCTGGAGAGATATGGAACTCTAGTTACTAACAGAGAAGCTGTAGAAGTAACTTTGCCTTTGTTGCCTTACAGCATGTCCAGCACAGATATGGTGCATCCGGAACAGGATAGTATAAGAAAAGGGAGGAATGGAAGATTTTATTCACTTACCGTGAAGATTCCTTCTCTCTGGTCCTGGAGTGGGGCAGTCCTTATTCCTGGGACTTGCCCCTCCCCCTTCCAACGCAGAGCCAGCAGACTTTTGATCCGGGAGGGGAGGGGCTTGTCCTGTGGATCGCCAGTCAAAATCCAAGCCAAACTCCTCCCCTAATCGATACCACACCTATATCGTGTAAAGAATAAATCCCGCCCTTCCCACCAACCACAAAACAGGAACCACCACGGGTATTAATAAACCAACAAGAACTTTGTTCAACCCACAACACAGGAAAAATAAACAGTTCCACAAGACCAGTCTGGGCTCTCGCCCCAGGTATGATAAGAAAGAAAAAACAGACACTCAGCACATACCCAGCAATCAACAGGCCTTAATAACCACCGGAACTCGTTCCTCCAAACGGGTGGGGAGGACTGCCCCGCTCCAGGACCCCCGAGAAGGAAGCTTCATGGTAAGTGAATAAAATCTTCCATCCTCTGGTGGTCCTTGGAGTGGGGCAGTCCTTGATTCCTTATTCCTGGGACAAAAAATAGCAGTACCTCCCCAGGGTGGGTCTAACGACTTCTGATGTTCACAAGGCCTGCTGCAGCACTCTCCTACCAAAGGCTGCATCAGCCGAGGCCAACCTGTCAACCCTATAATGTCTTGTAAATGAATGAACCGATCTCCAAGTGGCTGCTTTGCAAATCACCTCCAGGGACAGAAAAGCCCAATACGTTGCTCACGTAGCCGCCCCCCTCACTGAGTGTGCAGTGACCCCTTTGGGTGGCACTAACCCTTGAGTCTTGTATGCCTCAATAATACAGCCCCGCACCCACCTACTAATGGTGGACACCGAAATGGGTTTTCCCAGACTCATTTTCCTGAAGGACACAAACAGACACTCAGACTTCCTAAAATCCATTGTCCTGTCCAAAAAAACCCTCAACGCTCTACGGACATCCAACCAATGCCAGCGCCTCTCCTTCTCATGTACAGGGTTCTGACAAAATGAGGGAAGAATTATATCCTCAGCCCTATGGAACGCTGAATTTACCTTTGGGATGAATGCCGGATTCGGTCTGAGGACCACCCTCTCTGCATGGAAAATACACAGCTCTTTATTCACAGACCCGTTCACCAGCTGTATCATTCAGATACTCTTTGGGCCGAGGTAACCCTAACTAGAAAAACTGTCTTGAAGGTTAGCTCCTTTAATGGACAGACTGCCATAGACTCAAACGGGGCTTTGCAGAGTGTATTTAACACCATGCTTAAGCTCCAGGTAAAAAACCTGTGCACCTGAGGGGGATTAAGGAAAGCCATCCCTTTAAGGAACCGCCTGATGTGCAAGTGTTGCCCCAAGGAAACCCCCCTTCTGGCTCCCCGCACTGCAGACAGAGCCACCACCTGTCTCCTCAAGGTACTAGTGCTTAAACCTTTCTCCCTGCACCATGTCTGGAAAACCTGCCACGTCCGGTTATACACCCTGTATGTAGACTGTCTCCTACATGCAAACAGAGTGTCAACTACCCCCTTCTCATATCCCAGGTCTTTTAACAGCTGCCCTTCAATCTCCAGGCTGCTAAGTTTAACATCTCTGGTCTGGGATGCATCGACTCTCCTTGTAATAGAGGTCCTGCCACAGAGGAAGACGCCAAGGCTCTTCCACTGAGAACCTCAGCAGGTCCTGGAACCACACCCTTCTCAGCCAAAAGGGTGCGACCAGAATCAGTTCTGCCTGCTGTGAGCTCCCCAACCAGACTGGCATCTGTTGTCACCACAATTCTCTCGGGCTCCCTCAGTGGTACACCCATCTCCAACTGAGATAGCTGCAGCCACCATCGCATCTCCTGTCTCAGTGTTGAAGGCACAAACACCCGCCTGCTTCTCTTGTGTGCAATGTCCTGCAGAAACCGTCGCAGGAAAATCTGCAGCGGTCGGGTATGGAATCTGGCCCACAGTACCAAGTCCTGACAGGACCAACAGTCCCAGTAGACATGCGCCGCCGCAGCCGACACTACCTGGTTTACCAGAAGGCACAGTTCGTCTCTCCTCTCTTGAGTCAACACTCCCAGATGTGTTAACACCTGAGATGGCTCCAAAACACTCTTCTCCAGGTTGACAACAAACCCATGCTCCTGGAGTACCTGCATAGTTAACAACAGATGGGTTCTTGCCTGTTCATCCATTCCTATCAAAATGTCATCAAGGTAAGGAAATAAAGACACACCTTTCAGCCTCAACACCGCTACTAGTGTCACCACGACTTTGGTGAACACCCTCGGAGATGATTTCAGACCGAACGGAAGTGCCCAGTATTGGAAATGCTTCCCGTGGTAGGTGAACCTCAGATACTGACGATGTGTATCCCGGATTGGAATGTGTAGGTAAGCCTCTGACAGATCTATCGAGGCCATGAAGTCTCCTGTCTGAATAGACATAAGGATCGCTCTCAAGATTTCCATCTTGAACTTTCATGTTCTGATGAACCGATTCAACCATTTTAAGTCCAAGATGACTCTGATGTCCCCATTCTTTTTGGGGACCATAAAGAAGATTGAATAAACACCTTTCGATTTCTCTTCTTCTGGAACTGTCTCTATAGCCCCGATGTCTAGCAAATGTTGGAGAGCTTTCTTGAGTTGCTTGTGCTTGGTCGCAGAAGTTTTCCTTGGTAACTCTAGAAAACGACTCGGAGGAAACCTCTCAAATTCCAGGGAATAACCAAGAGACACTGTCTCCAACACCCACCTGTCCGTGACTGACTGTTGCCCGGTATTGGAAATGCTTCCCGTGGTAGGCGAACCTCAGATACTGACCATGTGTATCCCGGATTGGAATGTGTAGGTAAACCTCTGACAGATCTATCGAGGCCATGAAGTCTCCTGTCTGAATAGACATAAGGATCGATCTCAAGATTTCCAGCATACCTGAAGGAACACATCTCCTGATATAGCCCCTGACACTGCTTGCGCTCTTCATCATGCAATTTTTTGACAGTGTCTTGTCCTTGGGAAGTCTGTCATGCCTCCACCAGGGTGAGGGCTCTTTCCGTCATAGCCCCATCCTGGCAGAGACGTGTGCCCTGTCATGGTTTCACAGGGCACGCAAGACTGAATTATTCCAGCAGGCCTTTAGTTAATTCTTTTCTTTTCAGCAGTTATTGGTCTACGAGATGTTTTCTCTTTGGAATATTTCTAGGTACCCGGAGAATGTCAAGATTTTAACTATTTTAATGGTTTTAATGATGAACCTTATGGTTCCATTGTATGTATTTTAAAATGTTGTGAGCCCCCCCCCAGCCCCACACTGGGGGAGTGGGGTGGAATATAAATCTAAATAAATAAACAAACAAACAAATAAATAAATAAATAAATAAAATGCTGTGAAATTCACTGGATAATTTTGGGCCAGTTCTTTTCTCCAGCCTAATCTATATCAGTGGGTTTGTTTTAGGATAAAATGCTGGAGAAGAGAATCATGTATGCCCCCCTAAGAAAAGTGGCAAGATAAATTAATAAAATCGTACTGCCTTACAGCTAGCCAGAAATAATAATGTCTTGGCAGAGTAGCTATCTAGCCTAAATAAGTCTACTCAAAATATCATTCAAGTCTGTTCAATGGGGTTTACTCCCAGGAAAATGTTCTTAGGATTACAATGTCACCAGACATAACATATACTTTTCATAGGACATGTTCATGTCTGTCTCGAGTGCTTAACAGTCAGATGCCATTCATATCCTTATAGCAAGAAATATGTAGTTTCTTATGTTACCTTACATTCTTGTTAAGCCAATGTACTTTCAGAAGCATGAGTAGTTTGTTAATCATTATGTCTGCTCAATGAGCTCTACAAACACTTTAGGGCTCAGGCTGGAGTTAATTTATTCACAAACCATGTCAACATTCCAGAATGCGACTTGGCAGTCTTCCATCAAAAAGCACCTGTGAAATATTTGGAAATAAATGTATCAAGTAACTTGAATAACCACTTTATAGAAGATTGTATCAAAAAAATCCTATTGATTAGGCTAACGGGAAGAAGCAGAAACTTAGTTTACAAGAATCTCTTCAATCAAAAGAAAGATTACCTTTTCTCTTTCTTAACCATCAATAAACTGATAAAAACACTGATAATTTCATTTGCCTTATATTCTGAAGCTGCTCAACCATTGTGGCCACCTCAATTGTTCTACTCCAAATATCAAGTGTCAACATCTCATGCTAGAACAAGCTTCGTAGGTGACAACTCTACAGGTGCAGTTTCTATACTAGCAAAATAAGTGAGAGAGATTCTTAAAAATACAAGGTAATTCTATCAATTTTTTTTACTTGAGGCAAATAACACAAGCCTGTCACTTATCAACTGGAATCATATTAGGAAATTCGTCTATCCAGGAATTCAAATTTCATAATGGTAGCAATATTAGTCTATTGTATCAGAAATAATAGGGAGCCTGCTGGCATAACCTTTAGCAGGCTACAGCCCACTTCTAATGCACAAAGCATGTCTTCAGCTGGCAGATATATATGTACTGGATACATAAAACTGTAAACAGTAGAGTCAATAAACAATGAAATGCAAGGAGTACAGTATATGAATATGCAAGGTTTAACTGTATATAAGGCTGAACAGTGAGCATTCACAACAGTAGTAATAGATAACACAGTGTTAATGGATGCACTAAGTTAATTTAATACCTGTAGTATGACAGAATTCATTGTGTTTATTGAGGCATAATGTGATAAAATTCATCAGGAAGTATGACACTAATTCAGAACCAGAGATTTAAAGACCACTGCAAAGATCCAAAGAATTATGTAACTGTTTTTGCAAGGGGGGGCTAAATCATTAAATTTTGAAGAATAGCCTTATTTTTTTAAAAAAAACCCCATATTTGAAATCAGATGTTAAAGTGAATTTTGAGAACAAATGAAACTTGAGATTTATGACTTCCGGTGTAAGTGTTTCACCGCTCGGATGCGTCTCGTCTCGCTCAGATGGAGACGCACCGAGACTCGGCTGACGGGAGGGGTTCGAGTTTGTCCCAGACCCCCCGGGTTCTCTGTAGGAGACCCCCAGCCTGGGGAGCTGAGGAAAGCCTCTTCCAGGGGGATGCCCAAGGAATTGAGGTACCATCTCCGCGGAGTCAGCATGGCGCCCAGAGAAGACTGCCAGAGCAAGCGATCACAACCAAACTACTAAAAAGACTTCCAAAGATCTCCAAGGCTACAAACTGTGAGTTAAGCAAAGCTCAGGTGAAAAATAAGCGAATGGAGCCTTGGTAGTAATTGGACGCGCCTAAGTTGGATGTGCGAGGGGAGGAGATTTCAAGCCCCCCCCCCATATGAGTAAACTGTAAAAACGGTTTTAAAGCGAAAATAGACTTTGAGCCAAACCAAGCGTATAAGAAGCTAAGCAAATGCAAAAGCTGCTAAAATATAGGAAGTGGAATTAAAACGTATCACTTTTGCTTTGTTTTGGAAAACTTACTTCTTGTTGATATTATGGCTGGGAGAGGATGGAGAGCGCCAGAGAAAAAACTGGTGACCAGAAATAACATACCAACGACTCCCTCCCAGAACCAGGAAGCATCTACAGACTTATCTTCATTGTTAGCAAATGTACTGCGCCCTCTAATGGATCAGATGACTACTCTCAAGACCAAACTGGATAATGTGCAGAAACAGTTAAAGCACATGGACAAGAGAACCACAGCAACCGAGAAAACGTTGAAAAAGATGGAAAAACAGACTGAGAGTATTAATAAAAGAGTGGATGAAGCAGAGAAAGAGAGATCCTTGGATAAAATCCAACTAATACAGCTCCAGCTGGAAAGATCCATGTATGTTCTACGATGCCATGGAATACCTGAGGATAAGAATGAGGACTTAAAGGAACTCTTGGCGATTGCCTTGGCCCCACTAATGGATTATAAACAAAAAAACTTAATTAAGGAAATGGATGTGGCGTACAGGACTTATCCGGGTTTTATAAAGAAAAATAAACTCCCAAGGGAAATCTACTTAAAATTCACAAAACGATCAACCAGAGAACTGGTGCTAAAGTCAACAATGGGGAAATCCTGGCTTCCGGTCGGGTTAAAATGGCGAATTAACGCACCCTGCAATCGCGCAGGGGTGGGCGATAGCTCCTTTCGACAGTTTGGGCTTTGTTTTGCCCAACGCAGCATCCCCCAGGCAGGGGGACTGACCAGCAAGCAATTTTGTCCCAGCGGAGGTTGAGATTGGCGCGATACAAGTCCCAGAGGGGGCTTGTGACGTGCTTTGATCCCCCCCACGAAGAAAGGCGTTTGCAAATCATCACTCAAGGAGCTAATCGAGCTGGTTACCAGCATAAATCCGCCATCCCCCAACTTCTTAACAACGAAGAAACAAGTCAACTTGAAAAGAAGCAGTGCGACAACCCGAGATAGACGTGAAAGGTAACAAAGGCTTAAAGCTTACCGTTGTGAGCTTGAAAATAAAATTGGAACAAGCGGTTAAGCGTACATAAACTCTTTGAAAGTAATCGCTCCATTTTCTGTAGAAAAGAACTTTCCAAAGCGTTGAAAATCGCGGAAAAAGAGACTTTGTTTAACATTCCTGTGGTTGATTTGAAATCGAAGTGCGCAGCAAGAGGAAGCTGAGATTTTGAGACAGTGTGTACCATTGAAAGGCTTCCGTCTAGATTTGTAAAGAGGAAAGACAAGAAAAGGCTAGAGAGGACTTCGGAGGTCTTCCTTCAGACCGGAAGGAGGTCGGTAATAAAAAGAGGTTGTACAGAAGACTGCTTATCCGGACGAACAGGAAGTAACGTGAAGGAAGTTATAAACGAACCTACTCTAGCCTGAAAATCATAGAGAACTTGCGCCCGCCATTTTGTGGAGGATCAAATTTTTATTTTGCTTTTAAAGCCGTTTTGGGTGAAATTGGAGAAGCGGAAATCAGCCTATGCGATTAATTGGCTTACAGCAAAGTGAGTTACCCAGAATTCAAAGCCTGAAAAGGCCACATTGAAGGCTTCAAAACGGAACCTAAATCAAGGCTGAGAGTGTCATCTATAACTAGTCCAGCTATGGCAAGTGGGAAGGATAAGAAAGAGTGGCAGACGGCGATGGAAGCGATAGACTTGGTTCACATGTAGGTATGGTTTGCTGCATAGTAAAAGTTTAAGAGTATGTGTGTGCTTTGTGCCATCAAGTCACTACCAACTTAAGGCAACCATATAAATTAATAACCTCCAAAACATCCTATCATTAACAGCCCTGCTCAGGTCTTGTAAACTGGAGGCCATGTCTTGATTGTATCAATCCATCTCATGTTGGGTCTTCCTCTTTTTCTGCGGCCTTCAACTTTTTCTAGCACTGTCTTTTCCAGTGAGTGAGCATAATGATATGATAGAGTGCAGTCACACGTGCCAGATAATATGGGGGGGGGGAGTGAGGCTATTTGCTCCGTAGTAATTTGACCAGCCACTGTGTGATCAGATGCAATGGTGGGTGAATGGGGGGGGGGTATTTGCCGTGTGTTTCTGGTGCGCTTCAACAAGGGATCACTGACGCAATGGGAGTGCGCTGGAGCGATCACATGGGGAAGTCCGTCTGTGGCCCATCACAAACCCATTTGATACTGCCCTTTCCCCGGTATTTTCTAACTCTGCTTCTTCGGCGGAGCGAAACGGGTTGCCGACGGGTGTGGGACGCTTGCCAGATGTTCCTGTGTGATCGCACCCTTAAAATCCGCCCAGAATTTGTGCCTATTGTGTGGCTAATTCTGTGTGTGATTGGGACCATAGTCTCATTTCAGTCATGTTAGCTTCTAGGGAGAGTTCAGGTTTGATTTGATCTAGTAAAGGTAAAGGTTCCCTTGCTCGAAAGCCAGTTGAATCCGACTCTAGGGTTGCGGTGCTCATCTCCGTTTCAAAGCCGAAGAGCCAGCGCTGTCCGAAGACGTTTCCGTGGTCATGTGGCCGGCATGACTAAACACCGAGGCACACGGAACGCTGTTACCTTCCCACCGAAGTGGTACCTATTTATCTACTTGCAATTTCTTGCTTTCGAATTGCTAGGTTGGCAGGAGCTGGAACTAGAGATGGGAGCTCACTCCATCATGCGGCACCCGGGTCTCGAACTTCTGAACTACTGACCTTCCACAGCCTGCAGTTCAGCGTCTTAACCACTTGAGCCACCGCAGCTCCTGATTTGATCTAGAACCCAATTATTTGTCTTGTTGGTGGTCCATGGTATCCATAAAACTTTCTTCCAACACATTTCTTCCTGTCAGCTTTCTTCATTGTCCAACTTTCACATGCAGACATAGCAATCAGGAATATTATAGTATGAATTATCTTGATCATGGCCACCAGTTACACATCCTTACATTTTTATTTTCTAGTTTCTTCATGACTGCCTTTCCCAGTCTTAGTCTCCTCCTGATTTCTTGGTTGCAGTCTCCCTTTTGCTTGATGATGGAGCCAAGGAACAAAAAATCCTTAAACAATTTAAATTTCTTCATCATCAATCTTAAATGTGTGTAATTTCCCAATAGTCATTACTTTTATCTTCTTGATCTTCAGCTGTAAAACTGCTTTACCACATTCTGATTTAATTTTCAGTAGGAGTCATTTCAAGTCCTTTCATTCAGTAGGAGTCATTTCAAGGCCTTTTATCATCTTCGGCTGGCATGGCAGTTGGTTCCCTTCCTTGACCATGATGACCTGGCTACAGTGATCCATGCGACGGTCACCTCAAGGCTGGACTACTGTAATGCTCTCTACTTGGGGCTGCCTTTGTTGCAAATCTGGAAGCATGCAGCAGCCAGGCTGTTGATGGGTCTCCCTAGGCGGGACCACATCCGGCCTATGCTGAAGGCGCTCCACTGGCTGCCAATAGCGTACCGGATCTGCTTCAAAGTGCTGGTTCTTACCATTAAAGCCCTTTATGGTCATACCTAAGGGACCACCTTTCCCTATATGTTCCCCCAAGGGCACTACGGTCGGGGGGCCAACATCTTTTCACTATCCCAGGCCTCAGGGTTGTTAAATTCACCAAGACTAGGGCCAGGGCCTTTTCGGTGGCAGCTCCTACCTGGTGGAATGAGCTCCCGGAGGATATCTGGGCCCTGCGGGATCTTGCGCAGTTCCGCATTGCCTGCAAGATGGAGCTCTTCCGCCAGGCTTTCGAGTAGGAGCCACCGCCGCTACTGTTCCATCAATGCACCGTCGCCGAAAATTGGCAGAGATACCATCAGGGTGCAAGCAGGCCCTGGGAAGAAGACTGGCTATCTGCCGCTTTGGAACTTACGTCGTTGGTCCGGATCCACCCTACCTGAACCCATCTTGGAACTGGGAACATCAGAGCACCAGCACTTTGTTGTACTATTGTTATGTTTTTATCTTGTTTATTATGGCTTTTGCCTCAATTGTTAGCCACCCTGAGCCTTAGGGGAGAGCGGGATATAAATCAAATTATAAATAAATAAATAAATAAATTTATTTCTGCCAGTAATTTGGTGTCATCTGCGTATCTCAAATTGTTATTGTTCCTTCCAACAATTTTCATTCCACCTTCAGCTATGTTTTGCATGTAAATTGAACAGATAGGGAGATAAAATATATCCTTGTCTGACACATTTGCCAACTGGAAACCATTCTGATTCTCCATGTTCTGTCCTGACAGTAGCCTCTTGTTCACAACATAGGCTGCACATCAAAAGAATCAATGTTCTGGCACACCCATTTCTTTTAAAATCATCAACAGCTTTTCATGATCTGTGCAGTCAAAAGCTTTGCTGTAACCTATGATACAAAAGCTGATTTTCTTCAGAAATTCTCTTATATGTTGTAGTAACCAAAATAAATTTGCAATAGATTGCTAGTGCCTCTTCCTTTTCTAAATCCAGCTTGAACATTTAGCATTTCTCTTTTCATGGTAACGGTATTTGTTGTAAGATTGTATTTTGGGCACTATGAATGTTTTGGGTTTTTCTTCAGTTTTATTTTAATTTTTGATATTAACAATTTATGGTCTGCACCACAATCAGCTCCTGGTCTTGTTTTAGCAGAGAGAACAGAACTTCAGCTTCTGATTATAAATGAGTTAAAATCAAATACCATTAATAATTACCCAATCCTTTGTAAAACCTGCACAAACCATATTACATGAATATCTTCCAAAGGTAAATAAAAATTCACTCTTGCAGTATTAAAAATAAGATGTTCTGCCAAGAATGAGAGAAGTTCTGTTTTGGCTACTGTCAAATGTGAAGAAGTATACAAGCCTAACAAAAGAGCATACAGTTTTTTTCCCCTTCCCTTCTTACTGGAGCACTGTAATTTCATCTAAGTAGTAGGTGTTCCTTCTGAAAAGAATAGCAATTGATAAAGCCATACAATTCTATACCACAAATATAGCAGTCAGTTTGTTGCTTAAAAAAACCCCTTCAAAATATTAAATTACTTTTGAAATCTCTAAATAAAGTGACATTGAAACTCACGTAGCAAACAAATCACCTGTTCTGAATGTTTTCCCTAAGTTTTCTTCAGTTAACACCCACACTAGATTCAGATCGAAATTTGCCATCTTTTGGGATTTAGTACCTTTAAAGCCTAAGCCAAGAATAAAGATATGTTAGAAAAGGCATTTTATTAACCACAAAAAGGCAACAATTCTATAGGAAGTTTTTCCTTTTGTGAAGGCATGATGCCATGTAGTTGTTTATCAAATTGTTTAAGAATGTAGAAAATAAGAGGCTTAAACTAGCAATTTCAAAAGCAAAAATATCTTGCTTTATTTAGCTTGTCTCATGCCACTACATATTACACTTGGCAAAGTAAAAGCCCTTTTTCATACCAACTCCTCCTGCTGTGAACAGAAAAGCAAAATGACTCCAGGCAATGCCATAGTGATGTGTAATATGGTAGCCCTCTTGCTCCTGCATTTTGTTGTTGTTGTTAGCCATTCAGTCATGTCCAACTCTTGGAGATTCTATGGGCCAGCTCTCTCCATGTTTTCCAGCCTTGTACTGTTTCTTTGAGTAGTTCCATGCTCGGGCTGGTGTCGACTTTTATGGTGTCTAGCCACCGTGTTCTTTGGCAGCCCGGTTTCCTTTTGTCACTAACCAATCAAAGCATAATTGCTTTTTCTAGTGAGTTCTTCCACATGACATGGCCAAAGTCAGTCAGTCACAGTGTTATGATTTTTCCTTCCAATGACATGTCTAGTTTTATGCACTCCAATACTTGCTTGTTTGTCACCTTTGCTGTCCAAGGAATGCACAGGAGCCTTGTCTAGCACCACAGCTCAAATGAGTTGAGTTTCCTCCTGTCTTGATTCTTCATGGTCCAACTTTCACTGCCATAGGTTTCTATGGGAACACAGTAGCACAGACTAATCTGCATCTGGTTGCTAGGCTGATGTCCTTGCTCTTCCAAATTTGATTCATGCTCATCATTGCTGTGCTCCTGCATACCTCAAACTAAACTGCCCCAGGAAAGAAATGGCACATGAAAATGGATTGCTGTCATGCAGGAATTATATTCAAACTCCAGAAGGTGAAATGCCAGTATAAAAAACATTGAAGAGAAAGAACAACGATCCCTAGATGGAAAAAGCTCAGTCCTGAAATCAGAGAGGAAAGTGTGTGTCCAGCATTACAGAGCAAGCCAAAGCAGATATGATTTGGGGGCAGAAGCAATACTCTGAAGATTAAACAGATTAACCAGCCAGGAACAAACAAGTGAAATGCTGTCATTCCCAAACCCCACCAAATGGTATCCAAGTCAAGAGCTCCATGTGTGTTGCAATGTGTACACAAAGGGATGTGGCTACAGGGCTGCTCTTAAGAGCAGAGTAAACAAGCTTCTGCAGCACTGGAAAGTTTTTTTCAGCCAAGTCAATAAATCTTCAATTAGCCATCCCTTTAGGTCGATTTATACCCCATTCTGTCATATTAGATTATAACGGGGTGGAAATTCAATCCAATTGCAGATTATTTATTTTTAAGGTAATCTCCAAACTCTGGAGTACTTTTTGCAGGAAATCTTAATTGATCTAACAACAGAAATGCCAATGATACACAGCTATAATATCGTTATCTAAATCTCCTGCTGATGGGGCAGAGGTCCTAAATTGTTGCCTAGCTGTTGTGTTTAAATAGCTAACAGTGAATAAATTGAAACTAAACCCTGGAAAGACAGAAGTGATGCTGGCTGGTAAGGCCTTGAAGAAGGTCTTGAAGGACAATATGCTCCCTTCTTCTGATGCTGTTCAGTTGACCCTTGCTGATTCAGTTAACAGCCTTGGGGTTATACGGGATCCAACATTACTGCTAGAGAAACAAATGAATGTAGCTACAAAAAAAACAGCCTAGCTGAGTTGGAAGGTGTTTTTTGAAAAGTACATTAATTTGTTTCTCTAGCAGTATGTATGATATGAATATGGATGATCTGGCTACCTCGGTCAATGCCACAGCATAATATACTCTGCACAGATCTTCCCCTCAAAGGCAATTCAGAGTTGGTACAGAATGCTGCAGGAAGGGCGTAGACTTTCCAGTTTCCTGGGGAGGGGGCTGGGGCTAGGTCAGAGGCATTGCTAAGTCATTTAAAGAACTGGGACCCAATGACATCATAGGGAGGAGCCAGTGACATCACAGGCCATTGTGGCAAATTGGACTTTTAATTGTTGGATCTATCTGCAGGTCAGATGTGTTTTGGAGTTAATCTATACTCAGGTATGCAGGGATTGGGTTCAAATTCATGCCAGTAAAATAGTGCAGCCAGCTGGAAGACGTAAGCCCTCCTCTCTTTGCTAGCCATGGTTCCCATCTGAATTGCACCCATGCAATTCAAGAAACTCCCAGAGTACGGTGGTTTATTTGACCAGCAAACAGAACCAGGGAAAGTGCATCATATAGTTAGGTTCTTGGCCTGAATGTAAAGCTGCATTCAGACATAGTGGTTCTAGCCATGGTTCCCATCTGAATTGCACCCATGCAATTCAAGAAACTCCCAGAGTACGGTGGTTTATTTGACCAGCAAACAGAACCAGGGAAAGTGCATCATATAGTTAGGTTCTTGGCCTGAATGTAAAGCTGC
>NW_015163650.1:183248-183390 GCF_001447785.1 Gekko japonicus | reverse complement strand
CGGGCTGCTGGTAAGGGCTCCACCTGGATGCTGCGGTTCTGCATCAACTCCTGGGTGAGCGTTGGGTGGTCACCGACAAGGGCTTCACCCGGCTCTCACCGCGCTGGGCTGCAGGTAAGGGCTCCGCCAAGCTGGTTATACA
>NW_015163650.1:175290-183231 GCF_001447785.1 Gekko japonicus | reverse complement strand
TCCAACTCTCGCTGAGCAGCTATTTCTGTACTCTCCGGGGCTGTCGCTTGAAGTTTGTTCTTTATCATTAGTGCAGAGTATAACTATCCCCTACTCTATCTGCTGGACCAACTAGAATATATTAAAATACTAAAATTTACTAAATTTGAGTAGCTAAAGTACCACGGGGGAGCTCAGCACCAGAGCTTCACACCCGGTCGCCATCTTAAGGCTGAGTTGGTACAGAATGCTGCAGGAAGGGCGTAGACTTTCCAGTTTCCTGGGGAGGGGGCTGGGGCTAGGTCAGAGGCATTGCTAAGTCATTTAAAGAACTGGGACCCAATGACATCATAGGGAGGAGCCAGTGACATCACAGGCCATTGTGGCAAATTGGACTTTTAATTGTTGGATCTATCTGCAGGTCAGATGTGTTTTGGAGTTAATCTATACTCAGGTATGCAGGGATTGGGTTCAAATTCATGCCAGTAAAATAGTGCAGCCAGCTGGAAGACGTAAGCCCTCCTCTCTTTGCTAGCCATGGTTCCCATCTGAATTGCACCCATGCAATTCAAGAAACTCCCAGAGTACGGTGGTTTATTTGACCAGCAAACAGAACCAGGGAAAGTGCATCATATAGTTAGGTTCTTGGCCTGAATGTAAAGCTGCATTCAGACATAGTGGTTGTCCCGCTCCGGGGGTCGCGCCCAGCTCCCGACCGACCCCGGCAGCCCCGGCAGCCCACCCAAGAACGCGACAGGAGGACTCACCGACGGCCCGACAGAGCGACGCAGCTGAGCGGCGAGACCCTTCCTCCTCCAGCACAGGCAACAACCAGGCTGGAAGGAACCCCGGTCGGGCCCGAACGAAGGGCCGCGGCCCAGGTGGGTTCGGGCGGGAAGCCGGGGGGAGCCTCGGGAAGGAGCGGCAGCAGAGGCGGCCCGTAAGACTAAGACTAACTGAGTGGTGGGTGTGGTCTTCTGACACACTTCCGGTGATGTCAGGGGCTGTGGCATATCCTAATGAGTTATGCTAATGACTTCCCCTAGCTCTTTTTCTACTAAACGACCCCTGCACCCAAGCAACTAAACAATAGGTGAGGGACACACAGTGAAAAATTACTCCTTGGTAAATAGCCATTCTGAGAGGATTTTAAGTGTGGAAGGAACAGGAGTATGAAGTTCAAAGGATATGGGGAAACCCCCCCCCCCGAATTTTCATAGTCCCTACAAACACAACATGACTAGCTCTTTTTCTCAGTATATTCAACACAGAAAACAGAACTAATTTGCTAGAGAAAACACTGTCAAGAAAACTTCTAGAGTATGATTCTCCTAAAGAGCAAGGAGCATTTATGTACTTTCACAAAGATGAAAAAACAGTATAGAAGGCATGACCTTGGGGACAACCCTTATGGAAGATCCATTATTGTTTGCTTAATGTTGTTTGCCTGTAAGTCAGTCTTTTAATAGTTATTTGCACTCAGCAATAGAGATGATGCTGGAGAATGCACAGCAGTAGCAACACAAGGTTATTGCCATGACAATCACTATTGAAGGCAGAACAATGTTATTGCAAGGGGAAAATAGCATTTCAGGGTTGTTTAAACAGTAAAACAGTATTGGTCTTATATTACATATTTCACAGTTTAAGCAATAGACTTCACATAAACAAATGTGAATGACAGACACCCTACATCCACTGAAAAGAAAGAGAACTATGTCTCATCAGAACTTCAAAATGCTTAACACAATCATAAGGAAAAAATTATGAATGAAAAGTGAATGCATGGGCTTTAGGGTTGCTAGGTCTAATGTTTTCTTCCCTTGTTTAAACATCTGTATTACCTAATAGAGGAGCTGCAGTGGCTCAAGTGGTTAAGATGCTGAACTGCAGGCTGGAAGGTCGGTAGTTCAACAGTTTGAGACCTGAATGTCGTATGATGGAGTGAGCTCCTGTCTCTGGTTCCAGCTCCTGCAGTTCGAAAGCAAGAAATTGCAAGTAGATAAATAGGTACCGCTTTGGTGGGAAGGTAACAGCATTCCATGCGCCTCGGCATTTAGTCATGCCGGCCACATGACCACGGAAATGTCTTTGGACAGCGCTGACTCTTCGGCTTGGGAACAGAGATGAGCACCGCAACCCTAGAGTCGGATTCGACTGGCTTTCGAGCAAGGGAAACCTTTACCTATTACCTGATAGAGAGCATTTTAATAGTAGCTTACTTCTTCCTTGGCTGCTTCCCTAGGTCCTATGCTCTCCTCCCAATCTTGATCACTATTCTTGCTGTAACTCCTTTTTAGAGACATCCAAAACTTTGAAACATTTTTTTGTTTCTATCCCAAAAGAAATCCTCTAGACTGCTTTTTGTTATGTGTTGTATTCCTTCTTCAAGGGGGTATATGCTTTTGATTTCTGGCTGAATGCTGTACTTACCCTAGAAATGAAAGGTTGCTCTTCTGGAGTGCCCTTTTCAGAACACTGGTACCTTGGCTCATCTAGTTATCGAATGCTCCAAATTCAGTGAGGAGAGGCAGAGACTGATTATCCCACTATATGAGAAGAATGAGCTCACAAATATTAATCACAGCTTTTTTCCCCCTTTTATGTAATTTTGTTGTTCAGTCGCACAGTCGAGTCCGACTCTTCGCGACCCCATGGACCAGATCACGCCAGGCCTTCCTGTCTTCCACCGTCCTCTGAAGTTTGCTCAATTTCATGTTCATTGCATCTATGACACTGTCTAACCATCTCATCCTTTGCCGTCCCCGTCTTCTTTGACCCATATATCACCAGGTCATTGGCATCCTACCTTTTAGCAACCCAGATTAAATTTAAAAAAAACTTCTGTGACACCCCCCCCCTTTTCTCTGTGTGATTAGGCTTAAGGCTGTGGCCAAAGGAGCTGTATCATTAAAGGAAAGGAACAGAAAGAACTGAAATATAGCAAAAGTGTTAAAATGACATATTAAACGGTAGAAAAATTACATAATAGGATCCTACTTACAATAAACCAAACACCGCAGTATAGACCACAGTCTCAATCATTTATCCAAAACTGTGAACCCTTTTGTACAGTGCAACCCTCTTGAATAGTTCAGTTTTGCATAGTTTGCAGAGTGGGAGCTTTCCTGATCACCTCGGCCAGGCCATTCCACAAGGCAGGAGCCACAATGGAGAAAGCAGATGTACAGGCAAGTTGTTAATTTTGCCCATTTGCAGGTTGGCACCCACAGAAGCCCCCGCTGGCACAAGTGAAGTTATCACGGAGGGGCATAGATAGAGAGAGGTCCCACAAGGTGTCCCACAAATAAGAGGGGCCATGAAGGGCTTTGTATATGATAGCCAATACCTTAAACTGAGCTTGGTAGTTAATGGAGCATCTGCAGAACGGGAGCAATATGCATGCTCCATCTACCTCCCACTAATAATTGAGTCGTGGCATTCCAGACCAGTTGCATTGTCCAAATTGATTTTGAGGGGATAACAATGTACAGTGCATTAAAGTAATCTAGTCTCAATGTTAGTAAGGTGTGGATCAAGGTAGAAAGGTTAGGTGCATCAAGATACAGGGTCTTATGGGCTAGGATGAGCTGGTAGAAAGGCTTTCTTGTACTGCATTAACTTGCTTCTCCATTAATAAAGCTGGATCCAGTATGACCCCGAGGCTTTGAACTAAGTCAGCAAGAGTCAGTTGAACTTCATCAAAAGCAGGAAGAACAATGTCCTTCCCAGCTAGCACTACCACTCTTTGGGTTTAGTTTCAGTAATTTATTGGATGGAGATACCACCTTTGCCCTACCTTCTGTGGATTTGTATATAAACAAATATTTGAAAGAATAAAGCAAAATTAGCTCTTTGATTTTTGGTAACTACTAGTAATCATCACTACTGAACGATGCATAGATTTTTGTGCAAAGAATATCAGCGCCATTCTAAGCAGTGTTCACCCTTCCAAGCCCATTCTCTTTGGTGGAATTAAAGGGGTGTAACACTGTTTCAGGCTGCACTGTAATTCTGCAGTTTTTGTCCAGCTTTCTCTGTTACTATTTTATACAGTTTAGATCAGGGGTGTCAAACATACGACCTGAGGGCCGGATCCAACCCCTGCAAGGCTGCAATCCAATCTGAGAGCAACCTGCTTCTAACATAGCAGCTCCTTTCCCCCAGTCTCTCCTATTTCCTGTTTCAGAGGAGAGTAAGAAAGCCTTCCCTCAATTGGCTGAGGACTCCCCCTCTCCTCTGGGAGAGGCAGGGATATCACTGAGGGGGGGGGAAATGGCATCTTCTGGGACTTTTAAGAAGACCAGCAATGTTTTATTCCAGGTATAACCACATTTTCCATCAGAGAGAGAGGGAGGGAGCCAGAGGAAGCCTACCAGAGAAAGAGAAAGTGAGGGAGTCCTGTGTTTAAGAGCAAAAATGTTTTATTCCAGGTATGAGAGAGAGAGAGCTATGTTTAAGACCAAACTTGTTTCATTCCAGGTATAAGCTTTTGTGGGCAAGCACACTTCAGAGAGAAAGATAGAGAGGGAGGGGGAGGGCGGGAAAGAGCCAGAGAGTGCATGCCAGAGGGGAGAAGGGAATCCCATTTGGTACTTGGAGAGATCCCCCTCTCCATATCTAACAGATGGGGGGAGAAACCTAACAGCACAGCCTACATTCCTCATTAGTGAAAGTGTCATGGGTACTGGCTCTGCTGAGGCTGACTACTCCTCCGATGAGGAAGACGCATGGAGCAACCCAGCATCCTCTGGAGTCAGTCCAGAACAGGAACCCTTAACAGCATCTGAGGGAGAAGAGGCCCCAGCAGCTGCACAGGAGATGTAGCCAGAGGGAGAGACTGATCCAGAGCCTGGCACAACACCCCCAGGTGGAGGCCAGAATCCCCACCTAGTTCTCCTGAGTGTTCCAGATGCAGGGAATGCCAGCGGCTAAATGTGCAAGGCGAAGGAAGAGTGCCAGACTGCAGCTCTTGCAAAGGTAATGTGAGGGTCTGTGAGTCTTGGCAGATTGACTCCCAGGGAAGGGAGGACCTGGTCATAAACACCTACATACACCTACCTCAGCATGGAAGCAACCGTGCATGCTCAGCCCTGATCCTGGCTGTTAGCCACCGCTCCTTACTCCTAGCTCCTGCAACCTTTGACTGATTTCCTGGCTTTCTGACCTTTGGCTCTGTTGCTCAACTTGATTTCAGACTGTGTATCCAGTTTCCAGTGCATGGTATCCGTGGTGACTGGCTAACCCAGCACAGAAAGGAAGCAAGAGTACAGCAGCACCCTAATGTCTAACAAAATTTGTGGCAGAGCATGAGCTTTCATGAGTTACTGTTTACTTCTTTCAGATACAGCTGGAATGTGAGCCCATCTATCATTATAACTTGGAGAGTGAAATAATTTCAGATGCCAAATGACAATAGCAGGCATTGGTAATGAGAGAAGAAACCTAGGTCTCAGTTCAGTCCAGTAGCTTGCATTGTCTTGAGCTTCGTGATCAGCTGCAGTTCAGCAGTCTCTCTTTCTAATCTCTCTTTGAAATTCCTTTGTAGGAGAACTGCTATTCTTAGGTCAGCAACTGAATGCCCTGGATTCCTGGAAGGTTAAAATGTCCCTCCACTGTTTTTTGAATGTTGTCGTTTCTAATAGTAGTAGAAAGAGTAAGAGTCCAGTAGCACCTTTAAAGATTAACAAAATTGTGGTAGGGTATGTGCTTTTGTGAGTCACTGCTCACTTCTTCAGACTTATTTCCATTTATTCTTTGCATCCTCCTGGATTGAATCCTCCTGTACTAATTGATACCTATGTTTCCTGTCTCATTACCAATGCTTATATCTCCACCCCTCTGTATATCACACCAATGCTTATCTCCACCCCTCTGCATATCACATCTAATCCAGTCATGCCTGCTATTGCCATTTGGCATCTGAAATCATCTTTATAAAGATTATATCTCCAGTACCTTGTGTTACACTTTATGGCACACATGGCCCAACCCGACAAAATGACAAATCTGGCCCTTGTAACAAATGAATTTGACAACTCTGGTTTAGATGAACATGTGCTTTCTCATCCTCACATTAATTTTTATGTAGTCTCAGTGACTACAGATCTGTGAAAAGTTGTTTTGGCAGTCATGTAGTTTCAAAGAGCTCCAAGTTGCCCAGTGCTTTGCAGGTTTAATATCATTAGACAGAACAGCCTTTTTAAAAATATGAAGTTTGTGAGTGGTCAAGAAGCTTAAAGATTCAGTGTGAGCATTCCATTTTCTTTGGTAACTCAGCATCATTATTTACTTTCATAAACACAATGTCTCCCAAATGACTCCATTTGCAATCTACCATTCTAAAACTGTCAGAGAAATTTACTAAATGGTAAGCTGACCTTGAAGTTTGTGTATAGAATCAGGCAGTGTAGTGTATTAAATTTTAGAGCTAGGAGTTGGGGGGGGGAGAGAATAAACACACAAGGAAGACAGAATTATATATTTTGATTTTATACAACTCAGTAGTGAGACTCCACAAAATCTGGGCACAGTACAGATGACCTTTGATTTACTTAAGTACAGCAGAACAAACTAAATTCTAAAGGAAAACATGCTTTGCATATGAGGTAATGAGACCTAAAAATATTTTTCATATGAAGGAGAATTAAAATGGCATGCCAATAAGTTAAGGGGTGGTGGTTTGTTACCTTTGTTACACCTAATTGGACTACAGAACTTTTATGCCACAGGTGGTGCTTTCCTTTGGTGCAAAGAGCTATGTGCCAGCGGAAGAATCTCTTGGACTTTGTGCTCAATACAGCTAAACTGGTTTAGCAGTTAAACACTACTCATATATAAAAAAATCTGTTTTGAGTCTAGGGTTGCCAAGTCTAACTTACCTTATAGCGGGGGAGTCCCAGGCCCTGTCCCGGAGGTCTTTGGCACATGCCATAGAGTTTTCCCTCGAATCATAGAGCGTCCCCCTGCAATGTGCCCAGCATTTTGGGGGTGGGGTTCCCCCCGGCAGCCCAATCTGGGCCGGGGGGTAACAGGACCATCGAGTGGGGGTTCCCCCCCCCAGGGGGACCTGGGAAGCCTATTTGAGTCTGCATCTGTGCATTAAAGACACTAATTAAAAGTATAACATTAGGTTTGCAAAACTCCCTGGCAGTAGGAATTTTAGATGCCTCAGCAGAAGCCAGATAGAGTATAATCGATTATTCTTTGCCTGAATATTTACAATCTTCCAGCAGGCTTAGATACAGGGAGCTCTGAATAGAATCTGTAAAATGTCATTTTTGATCAGTGATCAGACATTTAACAATTATGTATTTTAAATTGTTACTTTGTTTTGCCTTCTTTTCCTTCCTGTAGTTTACTGGAGCATGCTTGAAAATTAGTGATCAGGAAAAATTAATTACATAGCTAAAAGCCCCTTGTTGAAGAACTGCATCTTCTAATTATGTCCTTTCTTTAAAATAGGACCAATTCACATGCTCAAAATTCCTCCATAAAAGGCAATCTAGTAGATACAGCTGCAAGAAGTTTTTAAAATATGAGCTGACAACCATATTGATAGGTGCCATTTTGTTGTGGCAATGCACACAAACTGGGTGGCTCACCCTACTCATGCAAGTCACTGCCAGTAGGTGGCACCTATTTACATGGTCATACTGGGTACATTTACATGGCACATGCAACTAAATTGATTGTTCCTCAAATTCTGATGCAAAGGTAAGGATTCCAGGAGGAAACACTTCACTAGGATTCCAGGAGGAAACACTTTGTTAGACATCAGGGTGCTGCTGTACTCTTGGCTCCCTTTCACTTATAAGGAATGCAGGCTGTGCTGTTAGGTTCCCCTCCCCTGTTAGAAATGCAAAGGGGGATTTCTCCAAGTGCCATTGAACTCCCCCCCCCAGCATGCTCTCTCTGGTTCTTTCCCTCCCCCTCCCGCCATATTCCTGGAATCAGATGTTT
>NW_015163650.1:159246-174932 GCF_001447785.1 Gekko japonicus | reverse complement strand
TTCCCTCCCCCATCCTCCCCAGGGGAGAGGGGAGAAGCCTTCAGCCAATCAAGGAAAGGCTCCCCCCCCTCCTCTGAAGCAGGAAATAGGAGAGACCGGGAAAGGAGCTGCAACGTTAGAAACAGGAGGCAGCACAGAGTCAGCTGCTTTCAGGCCAGATTAGAGACTTACAAGGGCCAGATCCAGCCCACAGGCCACATGTTTGACACCCCTGATCTAGAGCATTAGATAATGATAATTCTTATCTATACTGTGGACATATTAATATATTTAAGTCTCAACATGGACAAATCTGTAGCTACTTAAAAATCTGGAAATTGGAACCAGGAACAGATATGAACCTGAGAAAAAACACAAGTTTACAGAAAAATATGAAATCTTTTTTTTAAAAAACCCCACACACATTGAAAGGTTAAACTCCAAAAACCATAAAAGCAGCAACTTTAACAAATGAATGTCCTGAGTGGCCACTGCTAGGTAACCACTACAGTTTTGCCCTTGGTTTCTGTCAGTAAAAGGCACAGGGAGGAGCAGGACCCTTACCATAGTTGTTCCAGCATTAAGGGAGGGCTCATTGGTGCCAGATTCACCATCAACCGTTGCATGACTTGCTATCACACAACCTGCATGACTCATCCTGGCCCAGCTGTTTGCCACTGTTCAACAGCTGCCACCACACAAATACCAATGTAGTGTGGTAGTTCGTATCAGAATAGGATCTGCCAGCCCAGGTTTGAATCACCAGTCTGCCATGGAAGCTCAGTGGGTGACTATAGGCAAGTTACATGTCCTCAACCTAACTTTTCACACAGGGTAGTGTAAGGATAAAGTGGAGGACAGTGGAATGATGTAATTTGCTTAGAGTCCCTCTTGTGGAGGAAGGCAGGGTATAAATGAAGTAAATAAATATTGCTGAAGAGAGAAGGAAAAGGTGAGGATATGGCAGGCTGCCAGGAGGGGAGAAAGAGAAAATAGTGTGGGGAAGGGGATTTAGAGGAAAATGATATGTCCCCCTCAAGTCCTTGCGGGTTCCCCACCATGCAACTGGGCCTGGCCCAGCATCCAACACTACGTTACTGGGCCATAGTTTTCCTGAGCAGAGGATGCCTAGATGACGGAGGGAGGATAAGCTGAAGCCAGGCGGACAGATAAGGACAGTCTGGGGGACAGTCTGGGGGACGGGCAGGATGGAGAAGAGGAAGCAGAAAAAGAGAAGCAACTATGGCATCTGTCAAGGGAAAGAGGAACTAGTGGGGGAGGGGGAAATGAGATTTTCATTTTGCACAAGAAATGCTACCTTTCCATTAACGTGCATATGAGTGAACTCATTGTTACAGGGGTTTTTTGTTTTGTTTTTGCACTTTGCATTTCTGGCAGTTTCACACTGCTTTTCTCAATACAAAATCAAACCTATTAGTTCAAGGCTCCACTTGCTTCCTTCTTTACAACATAATTCTTTGGAGTAAATGTCATCCTTATGAAACAAAGCCTGTATCACCCTTAATTTCAACCACATCAGCCATCAAAAATGCCTTAGGTCAAGTTTAAACTGTTTACTGTATCTGTCAAATCCATTTCTTGGTTTCATATTAAAGAATCTGTGTAGTGAAGTGTTCTGGCTCCTGGCAAGTAGGATTGCTTTTTAAGTGGATAAAACATTTAAGGAATAGAAAACATTTTTATAGAAATTAACCCTTCTATGGTACAATGGGATTAAGAGCTCATAACTGGAGAACTGCTGTTCCATTTATGTAAACTCACTTGTTCTCTGTCTTTGGCATTGACCCTGTTGTCAGAAATGAAGCCATTTCTGTGGCTGCACCTTGCTTAGAGATGTTCATCTAGCATCATCCTTCTCCTGTTTTAGGCATTAAGTACAGTCCATCCTCTTTACCTTTATCTTCGGAGGATAAGAGGAATATGGGGTTTTATATCCATCTGTCATTTGTTACAAATGTGTCTAAGAGTTTTTCTAGTCCAATTTTAGCTCTCCCCTCCTGTTACATCTCATAGTACTCAAGGTTGTGGTATGAAACAGGGGGACCTGGGAACAACCTCAAGAGAGGCTGCACTTTAGTTATCAAGAGGAGGGGAAGCCAATACGGGGTCCTGAGGACACTTAACAGGCAGGAGGAAGCAAAGATTGCCAGTAGTAACCTCCTCAGGAGTAGAGAACTCTTTCAAGTATTTTCATTTATTTATTTAAATACTTATACCCCACCTTTTCTTTTGGTTCAAGGCGGCTTACAAATGTGAGTGTGATACAATAATTCAACCATGAGGTTATAAAAGCATGGATCAGTATGGCTAGATTGGCTGAGTCCAAAGAGAAGAGTAAGAAAATCAAATACCACACTCTTGGTCCCTGCATCAATCTGCTTTCCAAACAGCAAGGCTGGGTCCAGGATCACCCAAGCTCTTAATCTGCTCTGCAAAAGCAGAGTAGCTCCATTCAGGACAAGTGAACTCAGTTCATCTACTACATCAGAGTACAGGCCTATTCAAGGAGTGTCAAGGAGTGAGTGTGGCAGGAGAAATAGCAATAAGACCAAATCAGGAAATGGGAGGGAGGAGAGACAGCTAGCAAGGCCTGGGAGGTTAGAAGGGACCAGGAAGGTTGCATTCCTTGCCAAAAGAGGAGCGGGTACCCTCTTGAGGCCTACTTGCTTCAAAGCCTAACCCTTTGGCAAGGGCACAGGAGCTAGAAGCAGCAATTAAGAAAGCTTGGGCAGAAACCCAGGCCAGAAAGCAAGATCAGAGACTAGGTGGAGGCAGTAAGGGATAGGCGGTTCTCCAGGATATAATCTGGTATTTGGACATGGGAATCTGTTATTACAAGATGTGCAATAAACCTCAACCTAATTTATTTGAACCCCATCTTTCTCCCCAATGGGAACCCAAATTACATCAATTTACAAATTACATATTGCAATTTACAATTAGAATTACATCAATCTTTTCTCTAACATTTTATGCTCACCACATCCCTAAAAGGTAGATTGCACTGAGAGTGTGTCACTGGCTCAAGGTCATCCAGCAAGCTTGCAGAGTGGTGATTCCAACCAAGGGTGTGCACCTCTATATTTTTTCATTTTTTCTCCCTGGTGGTGCCAATGCTGTGGAACGAGCTCCCTTAGGAGATCAGAGCTCTACGGGACCTCCAGCAGTTTCGTAGAGCAGTTAAAAAGGAGCTATTCCCCCAAGCATTTCAATAAGAACTGACTATGCTGGTGGTGTCGCACTAGCACTTTATCACAGGATGTATTAGCTGGGATTTTATGGTACTGTATTTATATGTGTAATTGTTGGTTTTAACTGTATGTTGGTTTTAAATGGTTTGTAAGCAGCCCTGAGCCACTTCGGCGGGAGGACGGGGTAGAAATTTAATAAATAAATGTTTTAAAAACAGCTTCAGGAAAAAACCGGGGGGGGGGCGTTTCCCCCCCGAATTTTTCCAGTTTTTTCCCCAGGCCTTCACATCTCTAATTCTATGTTGACAAAGGAGGGAGGGAGCAAGGGCTTAGACTATCCCAATTTTGTGTGACTATAGCACCCAGAATGCCACTAGAGTTAAAAGAATGTCAGTACTTTTGTGGACCTAAATATTTTTAATTTTAAGCTCATACTAAATTAATGATCTACTGAAGCACATTGTAGAATCAAGGACAGAGATTTTGTTCATTTGTACTTTGCTTTGAATAAAATAGGTACACATTTTTCACAGTGGCATATGCCTCAAGCCATTTACCTCAATGACCTATGCATAACTTGTAGACTTCACATCTAATTAGCTAGGTCTAGCACTAAATTACTATATATTTTGCTTTTTTAATATATGCTGTGCCTTAATAATCTTGTTGATCCACACAAAAATACTATGAGGCAATTTAGGCTACTAGCCGGTGTCTTGTCTAGGGATCTTAATGAGTATGAAAGATCTTTTCAGACGTTATGCTTTTCCTGTGACCTTTGTATAGATGTATACATGCATGTTATTGACGTAGTGTAGCACCACATAGAGAGCAATCCTAAGCAGGTCTACTCAGGTCTATTCAATCGCTTACTCTCAGGAAAAATGTTTTTAGGATTGTACTGCTATTCTTTTCATTTCAGCCTACTATTGCCCAGAAACTGGAATGATAACTGATCATGGACTTTTTGATTGTATATCACAGTCATTCGTTAATATGTGCAACATATTACTGTTTTAATTTTCCCTTTTTAAAAAATAAGACAAAATAACTTAGACTGAGAATGATGGCATTTACAGCTAGGAAAAGGTTGCTAACTTGGATATGCAAGTATCCCAAACTGATTGTATGCAGCTCACCACTATGACTTTAAACAAATTTAAGATTATACTTATTGTCTAATGATATGTTTGGAAGGATGAGGTCTTTGAGATTTTTAGTTTTCCAGATGCTCAGACAATGTGCTTTAACTACTGCATTCATAAACTAGCCCCATAACGCAGAAGAATTGCTATTTTAAGATTTGTATAGTAAATGATGGGCATGGGATAAAAAAACCACTAACACTTGCAAATCTGGATAGCCTGAATTAGCTAATTAAAGCTGTAATCCTGTCCTTCATTAGATGCATATAAATCATATTGAAATTACCAGGAATCTCGTATACATGCACAGGATTGAAGCTGGAAAATGTACTTTGAAATGAAATGTAGCAGCAACTGTCTGCTTGAAACACTGTTATTTCATTAATAATTCCTCCAACAAAAAGGTCTAAGATCAGTTGTTTCATTGTCTCTCTTGATTTGTACTATGATGCAAACATAAGTAGTTGTCATAAGTAGCAACAGAAAATCTAAACTGTCAAAGTGAACAGAATGGCTAATTTCAAACAACCCTCTTATCTGCCAAATATATGAATTTTCAATTTAACCAAACGGAAATAACTTCATTTTGCTTTCATTTGTGAATTGTGTACGTTTTATTCAGCCTCTGGTTTATTTACACATTGAAGGGATAAGTCAGCATATGGAATGAACTGAAAGCCAGCAACCCTTAGTATGATCAAAGCTTTTGATTTATATGGGAAAGCAGGGTTATATCTTGTGGGTGTAATTCCAGAAATCAGTACAATAATATGAACGACCCAAGACCGCTGTCATCAAGTCTCCACTGTGGTTTGTCTTTCTCTCTCCTCCTGCTCCATTTTGATGTGGGATCAGCTTCTTCCTTGATCATACAAACAAACCAAGTAAATGTTTCTGGCCATTCTCCCATCAAAAGAGATCTAGCAGACAGAGAAAGATCACTTATGTCATGACACAAACTGAAGAAAAGTCTCACCATGCCCTGTACCACTAATCCAAGGCTTCTCAGTTATTAATCAGTGTAATTTAGCCACAAAAGTATTCTGCTGCATGAGCATTCTGCTGAAGCAAACAGTATACCAATATGTTGTCTAAGACTTTCATGGCCAATATACTTGCATTCTTTACAAATTGGTCTGACTAGCCCAACAGACTTTTTTGCATTGTTCAGTAAAGCCCCACCTGGAACTTCTCTGGTGGAGACCTGCCCTCTCTTTCCTCATTTGGAAATATTCTCAGGAACCTTCACCACCCCTTTGCTTTATTGTCCATTCAGGTAACCAGACCTCTTTACCTCATCCCCTTTTCTAAGTCTGAAGAGAAAAGAGTCTGAAGTCTGAAGAGAAAACAAACCACCTGGGTTTGTTGAATGCCTGTTCTAGATCAATTTTATGTGTCTTTGCTGCTTCCCTTCTGTTAATTACTTTTGGATTTTAGACTGCCCACATGCCGGCACCCTTGCCTTGTGTCTGGGCCTGCATACATAGATGTCCATAGCTTCTGTTTTATCCATTAATTTGACCTTTGGCCTCTTTACTCTTGCTCCTGAATGGAGTATGTTGCAGAGTGGGCGCCTGGAACATTCAGTGCCTTTTGGTATACTTCTGGTGCTGGGTACTGCACTGAATATGCAATATTCTTTCAACAGCTTTGATTTTCTAGTTCTCCAGACCACTGTTGGCATCATTCTGATTTGATTTGATCCAGTTTCTTAGGATTCCTCCTAAACTTATGAAACAGTCTTGTCACTTCTTCAACAGAACCCTTATAGCTGCTTGTGTGAGCCACTGCTCTTATTGGACAGATTTCTTTAAACTATGTGTAGAACTTAAGACAGTTGCTCCTTTGCCACAGGACTGAGAAACACCAAAAGAGGTCTTTCCTCCTTCTGGTCAGTGTAGTTTGGTATGGATTTGGGCCAAACTGGAAAGTGGGTCACATGCACACTGACACATGTCTAGGGTACACCTGTCTCCCTGGCCAGTTTCCAAACATGCATCTTTCATGAAATACGCTGCTACAATAGCCTGCTTATACTTTCTTGTTTGGTTGGTTTTAGTTGCTTTCAGAAATATCCCTTCTCATTAGTTAACATTTTAGAAGGACAAATTCCTTTTCAAGGGCAAATGCTCAATCCCAACACTTTGAAAGAGGTGCTAAAGGATGGTCAAAGAATTCCTTGTACATTACTGTAGGGCAACATGCCTAGCTACTAAGGCCACTAACAGTACAATCCTAAACAGAGTTCTACCCTTCTATAGCCATTAAATTCAGTGGACCCAGAAAGGTGGAACTTGCTTAGAATTGCACTGTAAGGCACTTTGGGGCTCTTAGAGCTATATGATGACAACTACTTTCAATATAAGAAGAGACTAAAGGTTAACATTGTTTGGATTCAAAAAGAGATGGGTAAGTTCAGAAGTGAGAAAGAAAGAGGAACCTCCAAAGGACCTTGAGAGTCAAGAAAGTCATTAGGCCAAAAGCTGGAAAACCCTGTTGTACTCCCTTTACATATAACCAGAAAACATGTCGACTCAGGGGAAATGTGGAAAGCGGGATTGGGTTTACTGTTTCTTCCTTCCACCTCCAAGCAGTATAAAGAGCCAAGGAATGACTGGCAGTGGAAGTAAAGGCAATGGAGTGTGAGCTCTCCCTCCACGTATTAAGCCTTAGTGGTTTCCAGTTATGTGAAAAGGTGCTACAGGGGTATTCAAATTTGCTACTGGTTTTATTTTTAAAAGGTAAGAATCAAATACTTATTATATTAATACTAAATTGTACTACATGAAGAATTCATCATGCTATACCCTTCTAAGTCCACTGAAGTAAATCAGTTTGGGATTCCAGCATTGGTTTAAATTGCCATACTGTTTAGCTGATACTGTAGCACTTATTAAAAGCCTTTATTTTATTTTTAATCCCCTCTTCACTTAGTGGTTGAAATAAGTTTTACAAATCTGTTAGATAATAGTGAAGTGTTTATACATATAGCACACAACGTTACAGCTGATGTTATGAAAGCAAAGACTTTAAAATGTCAACATGATAAAGCTGAGTGATTTCTTAAAGTCAACAGGCTGACTGTTTTAATGATGATGTTGTACAGGAAGTCTACCTTCCTCCTATTGTTAATCAACAGTATAATAATTCTGGCACTTGGTTCAAAATTAGATTTGACAGATTGAGCACTGTCAAATCATACCATTTTATTTTATATAGCTTCATCCATGCTGATGGCCTTGAAAAGACACGGGGGCATATTTGGAATAAAAAAAGGTGACACTGTGATTTGAATATTTTGCTATTCTTCTGACCACAAGAGGTGGTTAATAAGTTACAGTGCAAGCCTAAACAGAGATACACCCTTCTAAGTCCACTGTTGTCAATAGGCTTAGACAGGTATTACTCTGCTTAGGATTGCCCTGTTATTGTATCCAAAGCCTATTCAAGTGTTACAGATTTTACTATAGATCCAGAGGAGTTAGCCGTGCTAGTCTGTTACTGCAAAATAGTAAAAAGCCCAATAGCACCTTTAAGACTAACAAACGTTACTGTAGCATAAGTTTTTGAGAAACACAGCTCTCTTTGTCAGATGCATGGAGGGTATGAAGAAACTGGCTAGAGATATACAGATGTGCAGAAAGAGCCACATAAATGCAAAGCAGTTGTAAAAGTCATGCCCCAAGCTACCACCCAAAATACCACCCGTCAATTGCCTACAGCCAAGCTTTATATTACAATATATCCGCTCCAGTCCTCTTGATTGGGACTCTCACTTAAGGGATTTACAACAACCATTTTTGGGACTATAGTGCCCACAAAATGAGGTGAGAAAACAAATTGACGGGGCCAGACTAGTACCTAGCAACATCCTACTCTAGGACAAACAAAAAATAACCAACAACAGAACATCACTGGTTGTCACTTATAGTTTCCAGCTCAAACCAGTCCAATGTATCATCAGTGATCTACAGCCCATCCCAGAAAATGATGGCTCTCTCTCACAAGCCCTGAGTGGGAGACCTCTCCTTGCCTACAGACAGCCCCCCAACCTCAAACAACTTCTCACTAACAACCATGAACCAACTCATCCCTGCAGAGTCTGCTCAGTGCCCACTCTTGTGGGCTCACCTCCCTCCTAGTCCCTTTTCACCAACAAGCCAGCAACACCCATTTGTCCAGGGGGGGCATTCCTCCTTGGTGCTCCCAGTGCCTGCAGCCACTGATAAGCACTTCTTCCGTGGGTGCCTCTCCCCCCCTCCCTTTCTTCCTCTGCTAAGTCTGTGCGAGAGCCAGGCACTGCCCTTGGCTGGCTGGCTGCCTGGAGCAGTTCTTCTTCAGTGCTTCCAGAGCTGCAACCACCAACAAGCACCACTTCCATGGGTGCCTTTCTTCCCCTTCCTTTCTTTCTCTGCTAAGCCTGGGCGAGAGCCAGGTACTGCCCTTAGCTGGCTGGGAGCCAGGCACAATTCCTGTTCGGTGCTTCCAGTGCCTGCAGCCACTGACTAGCACCTCTTCCATAGGTGCCTCTTTCTGCCTCCCTTTCTTTGCTAAGCCTGGACAGGAGCTAGGCGCTGCTCTAGGCTGGCTGGGGAAAGCTGCTCTTCTGCACTGAGCAGAGTGAAGAGTGCCTTTCCTTTGCACCTACCAGCAGTATACTCCTCTGAGCAAATGTTTTAAAAGGCTCTAGATTTTGAAGCAATAATTCAGAGCAAGAGGTGTCAGTTATCAAAGAATGTTAAATAAAGGAAAGGTGTCAATGTTTTAAGCATGTTTGTATTTTGAGTAAAAATAATATCATTCATTGTGTTTGCCTGTGTCCATTGTAACATTTATATCTCCAGTATCTGGCATTATGTTTTATGCTACACAGGGCCCAGCCCAACAAAGTGACACTGATGTCAGATCTGGCCCACATAACAAATTAGTTGGCTGTCCCTGCATAGTGCATTTAAGGCTAACTAATTTATTGTGGAAGTGGGTCCTAGACCAGATCAAGCCTGAACTCTCCCCAGAAGTTAAAACAGCTAAACTGAGGTTATCGTACTTTGGTCACATTATGAGAAGACAAGAGTCACTGGACAAGACAATAATGCTAGGAAAAGTTGAAGGCCACAGGAAAAGAGGAAGAGCCATCATAATATGAATTAACTCAATAAAAGAAGCCATGACCCTCAGTTCGTAAGACTTGAGAATAGCTACTAACAACAGGACATTTTGGAGAATGTTAATTCATAGGGTTGCCATACTAGAAGCAACTTAATGGCACTTAACACATACACATAATTTATTGTGGCACACAAAACACATGACAAACACAAACATCACATGGGTATACACATGCTACTGCCAAATTCCATCAGAAGTGGAACTGGAATTGAATGTGCACTTTTCACCAATACAGAATATTGTTCCAAAAATACTAGTACTTATTGAAACCAACTGTGCTTCCAGAAAACCGGCAGTGTTTCAGTGGTTTTATACTTTGTGGACAATGTTAGAGTACCTTCATTCTCATGATATTTAAATACTATGCTGATGAGTGATTAGACCCAATATGTGGTATCTAGTCAATTTTACCCTGAAAATTCCAGAGGAAATACAAGCAAGGTAGCTTATTTATATGTGTACAGATTAAGATTCTGTAAAGGAATGACACTTAGCTTAGGAAACTATGGCATGCTGTGGGGGGAGCACTGTATGATCCCTTGCACAATTTTTGTGCAAGAGCAGTGACCTCTGCCTTCAGTATGTTTTCCTACCTTGGCAGAACACCCCAACCGTTACCCTAGCCATCTGTACTTAAGAGTTACCGAGCTTGAAAATGCAATAGTTGATAGCTTTACAATTCAATATAGTTATACAGGTCTATGGAGTTATTATGACCACTGTAACCACAATAATTGTATGACTAGATAATTTCAGCCTCGTTTTTTAAAAAAATTCTGCCCCATTTCTTAGCTGAAAAGACCTATACAATAGTAATACATGCCAGTTGATGAAATGTGTTTCTTTACACACTGGCACCTTGCTATATGATGTTACCTATTCTTCCAGCATCAAATATTACTTATGCTACTGACCTACTGTTCTTCCAGCCTTATCCTCCTGCTTCCCCCTCCCATCTTACCATTACCCAAAAAATTGCATGGTAATTCTTTTTTAAAAAAAACTGGAGTAGAAGAGAAAATAGGAGCAATCAAAACTGATAATAACCCTAGTTCAAATTCCTTCCACATTTCATTCCATCCATGAAACAAATTAAAAAACCCCACAAGATTCAGTTGCAGAGAATGATGAGCAACAGCACACCCCTTCAGCTGCAGTTCTTTTTTCACATGCATCCATGCATACTAATATCTTAAAATGTGCTGCTGGGAGCTGAAGACAATTATGGGTAGACTGTGAGGCATTTGTAAGATGTCAGTAATATCAGAGCAAACACTATGATACTCAAACACAAAATGTACATTTCAGCACATCAAATATTTAGTCACATGAACTGCAGATGTCCAGGGGGGGGGGTGTATCAACAAACCTCAAACTAGGCTATTTCCTGAACACTTTTAATCAGTTCAACTCATGACAGATTAAAACAGTAACACATTCCTAAGGGCATCACAAAGGAAGTTTTTCTTTTCATGAGACTATGGAAATACAAAATTGTGTATAACTAGGAGTAACTGAAGCTCAAATACTTTGGCCACCAAATGAGAAGGGAGCACTCACTGGAGAAGACCCTGATGCTGGGAAAGATTGAAGGTCAAAGAAGACAGGGACGGCAAAGGATGAGATGGTTAGACAGTGTCATAGATGCAACGAACATGAAATTGAGCAAACTTCAGAGGATGGCGGAAGACAGGAAGGCCTGGCGTGATCTGGTCCATGGGGTCACGAAGAGTCGGACTCGACTGTGCGACTGAACAACAACAACAGGAGTAAGGCCTGTCGCAGGAAGAAGTACAACAAGCTCTAGAAAGAAGCTCCAGGTGAGTGTCCTGGCTGTGGCTGGAGGGGCGGCAGAAGGAAGGGGAAAATAGAGGGAGGCAAGCCATGTTTATTTCCTTCTGCTTAGCTATAAGGCAGGGCTGTCTCAACTGGGTAGTATGGGAGGAAATCCACATGGTAACAGGTATGGCTCCCTCCACCCCTGACTTATGTTGATTTGGGGCTACGCAGTGGCAGCTAAGGTAGAAAAGTACCTCCTCCTATGCCATATTTTCTGGGTTCCAAGAATCTGGAAAGAGGGTCTGCAGCCAGTTACAGGGTTGCCAACTCTGGGTTGGGAAATACCTATAGATTTGAGGGGTACAGCCTGAGGAGGGCAGGCTTTGGGGTGGGGAGGGACCTCAGCAGGGTACAATGCCAAAGAGTCCACTGCCCAAAGCAGCCATTTTCTCCAGGAGAACTGATCTTGATAATCTGGAGATCAGTTGTAATAGCTGGGAAATTTTCTGTAGGGGGAATTATGTGCTGTGGCTGGGGAACATGATAATTTCTGGGAGATCTCCAGGCCCCACAGGGAGATTGGCAACCCCAGTGAACATTTAGGGGAAGCTTGGAAGGAGTATTTTACCTCAGAACACACTCCCAACAGCAATAGCAAACTGTTTAGAATGTTGGAGGTGAGGGCCAATTAGGCCATGTATGCAAATAACATATGTGTTCCGACTGGCTATGGGGGGGGGAGGATGACGTGCAGAATGGAGTGAGGCCCAATCAGCCTGCCTATGCAAATGACCATGAAAGGCTGGCCCAATCAGGTAGAAGGTGTGTCATAGGGAACACGGCTAGCCTCTTACATATATCTAGATTACTTAAAAGATTTGCTGTTAAATAGGCCAAACTATGAAGTTCACCATTAGCTTTAAATACCTGCAATGCATCCCTGGCCTTGCCTGTGGAGATTAGCTTACCTAAGCTTTCCTATATTTTTATGACTGATAGAAGAATGGATGGACAGATGTCTTTGAAAAACATTGTTTGAGGTGATATGAAAGCTCAAAGCTTATTCACAAATGCAGGTTGCTATTTGATACTGCAATTATCAGGGGATGGGCATATATATAGAAGCCAGTGCTTTGCTTCAAACAAGGATAAGCATTATGGGGTCTCGCATTTTTCCAAGACAAAATTATCTGAATAGTTTTTATCAGGGGAGTCTGGGGAGGGGAAAAGAACTCTGGAAAAGGGCCCTGTCCCCAAGTCTCCCTCATCCCCACTCCACCCAAAAAGGGAGGGAGAGCCCAGAGCAGGATGTGCAGGGCTAAGCCATGGGGCTGGGTAGGGTAAAGGTCTTACCAGGCCAGCCAGATATCTCTCATACATCCAGTCCATTTTGCAGCAGTTACACTGGTTTCCAATTGGTTTCTGTATCAAATTCAAGGTGCTGGCGTTAACCTTTAAAGCCCTACACTGTCTGGGACCATCATACCTAAAGAACAACCTTTCCTGTTATGACCCCCCCATGCACAGTGTCTTTGTTCAGACACACATGGTCTTTTGGTGGTGTATGGCCCTTGATTTGCCCATTTGAATGCAATAAGGGAGAGGGTCTTTTCCATTGTGGCCCTCACCTGGTGTAATGCTCTGTCTCTGTAATGCCCTGAGGGACCTGTCTGCATTACTGTCTGCATTCCAGTAATGTAATTCTGGTGGACTCTACTAATAACAATTTGGATTTTCATGCCAAAAGCTGTGTGTTAAGTTTTAATTGGGGCAGGATAAAAATCTAAATAAATAAACAAACAATGCCAAACTGAAACTCATTGTGGCAAGGCTGGGTGGAGGCCATGGTAAGAGCACTGACAGGCAGGCATGGTGAAGGACTGGCCATTTGTGTCTTTTAATATGCTGGGCCAGACAAGTCTGAGCCAAGCACCTTCAGCTCAGAGATGGGAACTCTCACCCATTCCTCTTTTGGAGCTGGGGTAGCCTCAGCAGGTGAGATAGCTCTCATTCTGGAGCAGCTGCACTGGGGTGTAGCCTCCCTAGACTATCAGCCAACAAGGACTTTTCCTCGTGGCCTTAATGTCCAATTGCCCTGCTATTCCAAAGTCAGCACTCTGTACACTTAACAGAGTAAGTTAAGGATGATTAATAAGTGTCACTGGCTCCTTTGTTTTCTTAAGGACTTATTACACATGTAGCAGTCCTCCCCCCCCCAAAAAAAAAAACACATGCACACCCTGCTACACCTTTGCCACCAATGATTTTACATTAGATCTGGACTGGTAGTTTTACTTTGCTCTTTTCCCCCCTTCAACCAAGCTCATAAAAAGAAGAGAAGTGCATAAACAAAGCTGCATTCAAATCATGCCGAACTGACAGTTCTTTATTTTAGTTATAAACCACCATCTCAAACAAAGCATTTCTGAAACTGTCATCAAAATTCACAACTCTCCCAATAAAACAAGATTTACTACACTCAACAAAATCATTTGACTATCAACTACTACAGCCTGCTTCTATCAATTCAAGCCATGATCTCTCTATATAATAATTCTCGGTGGTGGCACATTGCTGAACATTCCACGTACTCCTAAATCAATAGGCTCCCTGATGTGTCACTCAGAAGCTGTCCCTATCCACTGGCTGCGTTGCCTGAGTCCCACCTCCAACATTTTAAACAGTTTGCTGTTCCTCTCCCCCCATAGCCAGTTGAAACACAGAGGTCATTTGCATATGCGGCCAGATTGGTCTTTGCCTCTAACATTCTAAACAGTTTGCTGTTGCTGTTGGGAGTCACTGAACGTGTCCAAGATCAGTTTTCCTGGAGACAATGGCTACTTTGGGCAGTGGACTTTATGGCATTATACCCTGCTAAGGTCCCTCTGCACCCCAAACCCTGCCCTCCCCAGGCTCTACCCCTCAAATCTACAGGTATTTCCCAACCCAGAGTTGGAAACCGTGTAATTGGCTATGGAATCACTTTCTAGACCCTTGGAACCCAGAAAACATGGCATAGGAGTAGGTGCTTTTCTACCTTAGCTGCCACTGCATAGCCCCAAGTTAAGCCAACCTCCAGGCAGCATCTGGAGATCTCCAGCTATTAAAACTAATGTGCAGATGACCAAAATCAGTTCTCCTGGAGACAATGGCTGCTTTGAGCAGTGGACTCGATCACATAATGAGTGCAGCTTCCTCCACTATGAACCCAAAGCACGGCATTCCATCATACACAGCCTTTGCATGTGGACGTTGTATTCCAGCCTTTGACTGCTCTCTCCTTTTCCATTACTCTCTCATATCCTACTTAATCTCTCCCTTATTATAATTGAATAGCAACGTTCTATATTGAACGTTCTAAATTTGGCCCCTTTAGTGTTTGGCCGGAAGAACTGTCAGTCAGAAGACGCTGGCTGGGTTGACTGGCTGTTTTGTGCAGTCCTGCCCAGCATTTCAAGGTCTTTTGCATATGGAAGCTGATTGGACTTCACTCCATTCCACACCTCAAACTCCCCCCCCCAGTGGCAGTGAAAGCTGGCAGCTGCTGTGGGCCTGGGCTCAGTGGAGGAGGCCAGCAGCTGTTGGTCCGGGCTCAGACGCAGCAGCCACTGGGTGCTGAGGGCTTGGGTGTGGTGGCAGCTATGGATGCCGGCAGCCAGGTTCCATAATAGGTGGTAGGGCTGGAGCCTCACCAGGCTCAACAAAGGAGAGGAATATAGGATTCCCCTGCCACAAGTGTCACAGTCCTCCACTTGTCCCATCTAATATACAAAATATCATGCAACATAAAATAAAAAATTCCACTTTACTTCTGAAATGGTATCAATAGCATATACATACACATACACACACCTAACCGTATGTAATTTGGGTCTCACATGCAGGGATTACTATATAATACAAAGGCATTAGGATATTGACAGTTTTATTTTCAATCCCATTATGAATAATTCCCAACCAGTGTTCCCTCTAAGATGAGTTAGTGTGAATTAGCTCACAGTCTTTTAGCCTCCGGCTCACACATTTTCATCTGAGCTCCGGAGCCAACTAATTTATGCAGTAGCCACATTGCTCGCTCACAACCTTAATGCCAGCAGCTCACAAAGTAGAATTTTTGCTCACAAGCAGGCGCGTAATCTACAGGGGGGCTGAGGAGCGTCAGCCCCTCCCGAACTTTTCAGGAAGGGGCTCAGCCTCGGGGTGCGCTTCTCCCTCCTCCCTCCACTCCCCTCCCCTCCCTCCTTCCCTCAGCGCGTGGCGTGGCCGGAGTCCAAAGATGGCGCCGGGCGGGGAGTGGGCCGGGACTCGCTTGGAAGAGCCCAGCAGGCTGAGGCGTGAGGCTCCCTTCCCCGCCCAGCCACCCGCCGGCACCCACAGGCTGGCAGGAGGAGCCGAGGAGGCC
>NW_015163650.1:152625-156420 GCF_001447785.1 Gekko japonicus | reverse complement strand
TTTTGACAGCCAATTTTCTACTGTGGGAGCTTGTTGTGCCTTTTGAGATTAGCCGCCCACCCCTCGCCTATTTTGAATGTCTGCATTTTAAGGTGGAGTTTCTAAGCAGTGTGCTAAGAAGGCAACTGTTCCTGGGGTTAGCCCAGCCCAGGGACATTGCTAGGGTGGTTCCCAGGCCCCCCTAAATTTCTGGGGAGCCCATCCCTAAATCCCACATGGGTCCACCTCCATAGATAGTGACCATGGCTTGTGATGTCACTAGCTCTTCCCTATGATGTCATTGGGTCCCAGTTCTTTTAATGACTTGTCCCAGTTTTTTTAAGTACTTGGCAATGCCCCTGGCCCAGCCCCAGCCCCCCCCCCCCGGGAAATTGGAAAGTCTACGCCCTTGCTCACAAGACTCCACAACTTAGAGGGAACTTAGTTCCCAACATCTGATTTTTGTCCACTGTCACTGTACACAGAGCTGACATTTTGTGATATTCAAAGAGGAAACTCAATCAGGCAAATCAATCCAATTGGTGCTTCATCCACACAAGACTAGAGTTGCATCCATTCACTATGCAATCTTGCACTACAGCAACCATTCATCTCCTGGACAGTTTTGTACAAGGAGAAGAATCCAGTTTTGAATGACAGCTGTAGTGTGTTGGATTTACAATAGCCAACCATGTGTTGTAGCAGCCCAGGACTTCTAGCATCTTTATAATGATGGGGATGTAGCACTTTCCCATTGGCTACAAAAACAGGACACCAACTTTAAAACACCTTCATGCCACCTTTTTATGCAAGGTGGCAACAATAAAAACATTAAAACATTTGAACATTAATATAGCATTTAAAATAATATAATAATTTGGTAAAAGCATATAAACACACATGAAACCCAGGGAGGAACATCATTAACAGTTATTGGGGGTATGCCAAACAAAACAAAAAAAGCCTTCACCCACTGGTGAAAGACAATGTCCTGGGGAGGAAGTTCCACAGTTTTGGCACCACAACCAATAAGGCCCTTTCTCAGGTTGCCATCAATCTCAAATCAGATGGCCAGGGCACCCAAAGCAGGATCTCCAAAAATGATGACAATGGACAGGTAGAGAAGGTGGTCCTTAAGGTATGCTGGCCTAAACCACATAGGGCTTTAAAAGTCAACACCAGCACCTTGAATTCGGCATGGAAACAAACTGGAAACCAGTTTAGACAAAACAAGACTTGAACTGGTATGGTCCATATGACTCACTTCAGTCAACACTTGTCCCAGCATTCTGTACCAACTGAAGCTTCTGGATAGTCTTTCAAGGGCAACCTCTCAGAGAGGTATACACAGGGTATACACCACAGTGACTAGACCTTTGTTGTCCAGGAAGGGCTTCAACTGGCAAAAGGCTCCCCTAGCCACCACTGTCACCTGTTTATTGAACAAGAGGCCTGGATCCAGCAGCACCCACAAGCTACAAACATGCTCCTTTAGGGGGAGTGCAACCCCATCCAGAACAGGACACATCCCATTTCCTGGGTCACCCTGCAGCACCTCTGTTTTTTCAGGATTAAGTTTTAGTTTGTTAGTCCTCATCCATTCTCAAACTGCCACCTGTTCACAGTTTCCAGTATCCACAGGATCTGTTGGAAGCACAAGACACAGCTGATATATTTGCGGCAACTCAGCCCAAATCTCCAGATGACTATTTCCAGTGGATTTACATTGATTACAAGAGACACAAACACATTACAGACACTTGTTTTCAAAGCTATCATGATTTTTTTTAACAAACAAGATCATTCACAATAAGTTTTTAAGTACCATTCTAGAGTCTCCTAAATGCAATGACAGACATGGAGTCACAAAGGGTTATAATTTTCAACATGTGGAGTTCCCACATGTGACCAACAGGCCACGTAGCAGTTTTTGTGATGATCCTGTGCTGTATAGGTGTTCTTGTAATTCATTAAGCACATGATAAGAGTCTGATAACATATGTTTTCCCCCTAATCAATATCCTCCTCCCACCCTGGAGAACATGGGAAAGATGCATCTAACTGGTTCTGCAAATATGGTTGCTGTATTCATGTGCATAGCCTTGCATGGAACTGTATCACTCTAAATCAGCTACCATACTTTTTACATTTGCAAAGTGGGGCTCAATAATACTATAGAGTTCTATAGAGTTCTCACAATTCTAATTATCCCAGGAATACACAAAGTTTATCAGGTTTGCATGCTTACTTTCAGTAAATGGTTTTATGAAGAAGCCCAGTTCATTTAAAAGCTTTATAATTTAAGCATCGTAATTAATTTGAGTATGTTCCTAGATTTATATTCTAAAATATATCTGTAAGCTATGCTACAGAATCAAAGCTGTTAACACATTTTAAATTAATTTACAAAGCTTGCATAGCAATAATGCTGCACACTGTCCAATTTATGGTAGATATCAAAATAGTATAATGTCCATGGCCTATGGGTGAGTAGTTCTGGAACCCATTGTAAGAAACAGACAAATAATGATTGTATGCCAATATAAAGGATACTTTGCTCAAACTCTAGGGAGAAAATAGTGTGGTTACACAGCCTTCTCAGAACACTCAGTTTATGAGAACAAACAAGAAAAGTTTGAATGATTGCAGGAAAGGAATGTAAAGGTATTATTTGCTCTAAATTTAAAACTTTTACAGGCTCTCAGACTGTTCCAACATCACTTCAAAAGCTAAACTGATTTTCAAGGAGAACTGTATGGGATCAGGCCACAAACTTGGAAAGCAGCAATAGGCTTTACACTGGATTAGAAGTGGTGCAGTACTTAATCTTTTCAGACACAGCTGTAATTATTATCTAATGTAATGAATCCTATTCACAGGCCACAGCATGTAACAGAAGGGCTTTTGCACTGCAAAGCTAATTGCAGTTGTTAATCATTATAAGTTACGGTAATATGCAGATGAAAAACAAAAACACAGAAGTTTGTGAAGGTAATCTCATTTCCAAAATACCTACTGCTGCAGTGTACAATATGCACTCAGAGTTACTTTTCCAACCACCTACAGTTTTACTCTCCCTCATGGATCACTGCCTTGATGTGGCGAGGGGCTTACGTGGTTCGATGAGGCTGTGGGTTATGCTGTGGAGGGCCACCCAGGATGGATAGGCCACAGCAGAAAATTCAGACCAAGTGTGGTCCACTGGAGAAGGAAATGGCAACCCACTAAAGGAATTTTCCCTAGTCTCTATGGTAAAGATGCTAGAGACTTGGGGAGGAGTCATAATGGATCGCCTGGAAGTAGGGTTGCCAAATCCAAATCCAGAAATATCTGAGGACTTTGGGGGTGGAGCCAGGAGACTTTGGGGGTGGAGCCAGGAGACTTTTGTGATGTCACTTCCTGTGATGTCACTTCCAGGTCAAATGGCAAGTGATGTCACTTCCCCTTCCAATGATGTCACTTCCAGTACACTGCACTGTGGCCAATACAGACAGGCAGCCAAAAGCATCCTTTCCCTCCCTCTCGCTTTTTTTTTGGGGGGGGGGAGCGAAAGGACGCCCTGAAATGGCTGCCTGCCTGCCCTTTAAAGTGAGCAGCTGACGGTCAGATGCAGGTCACCTGTTAGCAGTATAGACCACAGTCCCTACTCATTTATCCACAGAACTCTGTAAACCATTTTCTACAGGGGAACCCTATTGCCTGTGTAGAAAATCCCTCTTCAATAATTCAGTTTTGCATCATTTGCAGAATCCTGGGAGAGTGGGTGTTTCAAAAATTCATACTTTAGACAATTAGTAAGATCAGGATTATGCAGTT
>NW_015163650.1:148864-151909 GCF_001447785.1 Gekko japonicus | reverse complement strand
CCTGGTGGGGGGGGTGTTTTGAAAAGCCGGGTGTCTGGGGTGCCGGGTGCGACTTTGCTCCGCTCCCCACCATCACCTACCAGCCGCCCGGCAGATCAGGATCCCCCGAGGCTGCCCAGACCGGGGCTGACAAAGGGAAACACGGACACCTGCAGAAGGAAACCCCGTTGGGAAAGGATTTAAACACATACACACCTTCCCCAAAAACGCCAGAGCCGAATTTCTGTCTTCGGAGACTGAATGAAACTACTTGAGAGTAAGCCTGCCCAGGCTCCATCTGCAAGGCTTTTCCCGTTTTTGCGAGTCTGGAGCCCTCCCAGTTCTCTTGCCCTCTCCACTCTCCCCTCCCTTGCTCGGCCTCTCTAGCAAACAGCGGCGGCTTTAACCCTTTCTCTGCTGCAGCGCCGCCTTCCCTGCCCAGACCCCGACCATGATGAACCTCGAGGTGGACGAGGAGAGTGGGCAGCCGGGCAGCCTGGAGGCGTTCGCCAGCAGCTCCACGCTCCACGGCCTGTCGCACAGAATGTTTGCTCACAAGGGGGTGGGGCTTCCCCCGCCGGCCATCTGGCCGGGGGCGGGTAGAAACTCCCCCAAAATGGGGGACCCCTGGCAAACCGGGGGGGTTGGAAAACTGGGGGGGTTGGCAACCCTACCTGGAAGTAATGTCACATCTTTCCTTAAACTTCTCCGTCCCCAGGCACTGTCCCCAAATTATCCCAAGGCAGTATTGGAAACCCTTATATGGAAAGCCCATTTATTCTTATTATGGAGGTTAAGATCTACCCATCTTGGTTAAATCTGTATTGCAAATTTGTTACTGTATTTTATTGTAATTTATTGTTTTTAAATTATGTGTTTATTGTTGTAACCTTGGCACATGGTGCCCTTGTCAGCCGCCCTGAGCCTTCGAAATCCAAATATAAATAAATAAATAAATAAATAAATTATGATAATTTTTTCTCTTCCGAAGCCTGATTTAAGAGGATCCAAAGTTTCAGTAAATAGATTCTATTCTAATACATGAATAAAACAACATACATGTTTTGTTCAAACTTTCAGGCTGAGCAAAGGAACAAAGAAGCTGTGGAAACAAGCAGTCTTTGTTCCATACACTAAGTATTTCCTAATTTATGATTAATTGATGATGATGATGATGTCTAGATGCAATTGAAGTTGCAGTAGCTTAAAGTTCATCACTACCCTAATTCTCATGGATGATCTTCTCTCCCATGTCCCTGCCATGCAGACACAATGGAATCTTCAGTAAAAGTTTAGTTTAACATGGTTTGTGCTAACAAGTCAGAGCAATACGGCTGCCAAGCCGCGGCGGGGGATCCGTGCGTCTGGCAACGGGGCTGTTTGAGTCCCATTGCCAGAGCGACACATAGCGTCACATCCTGGCGACGGTGGTGCAACGCGTATCGCTGTCCTCCGCGGCAGGGATCCTGTGAAGATGCACGGATCCCCAGCCACGGCTTGGCAGCTATACAGAGCAACAGACAAGAGTGTAAAAGCATTTCTTTGCATCCTGAGAATTTATAATCTACCTTGGGGAGTCTGTCACACCTGGGGGTCATTTGAATCTCCCTGCCCCAAAATAAGAATTCACCTTCTAGCCTTTTGGCTTTTTGTAATATTGGTCTTGGGGTGTGTGTGATGGATTGCAAAGAAAAGCAGGCTTTTAAAAATTCTGCTTGTGTCAGAGAGTCAGGGAGTTCATGAGTTAATCTTCCCTCGAGAGAAGAGCTTATGTGATTGGCCAACATCAGCTGAGAGAGGAAATGAAATACCTTATCTGGAGGGGAAAGAGGTCTTTCACAATTTGGTCTTTTGCCTTTTGGTCTTGGTTTGAAAACTAACGTCTGGATCAGTAGCCAGAGGGCTTGGCTTCTGAAGGAAGAGACATTTGGGAGTCAGTGTTTTCTGACAGGCAATATTCAGAAAAGTACTTCTACAGGGAGAAAAGAAACCTCGTCCTAAATATATTAAAACTGCTCTGAGGGAGAACTTAGATTCTCAGTCAGAAAAGCTACAGAACAGCCTTATATGGACAAAGAATACTGGAGAATTGTTTGGCAGAAGTTCTGGGTAGTTAGACTGAACTCCCATACAAGCCAAATAGTAAAAGGAGTTATTGCTTCTGAGGGACAAGGAGAATAACTTCCTGCCACTGAATGGGGTTGGGAAAAGAACCCTGGCCTATGATAAAGGGGAGAAGCTTAGACACCTCAGGAGTTAGTGAAACACCCAGTTTCGGAGGCAACTTTCCTTAATAGGTTTGGAAGAAGATACAATGTAAGTATAAAATAAGTGTGTATGGAGGAAATCCAGCTAAAGAAGGAAAAAAGTCTTAGATAATGAAGAATCTAATAATGTTTGGATTATGAACTAGAGGAATGTTGTACGGTGGTCTGGTTAAGAGGGTAAAGAAGGAATAAGGTAAGGAGGATGGAGATTATTTGCTTTCAATGTTTAATATGATTTCTAGAAAGAGGAGAATATAAGGAAAATGAAGTGTTAAGATATGTATAAAATATATGGATATATTTACACTCAATAAAATATTTATTAAAATAAAAAGGAGTTAGTGAAAAGCTGTAATATCTAAAGGAAGACCTAGAACTCTGAAGGAAGAAATTTAGAAACTTTATTCAAATGCTGTCACCAAGAAGAAACATTAATAAGAACTGTGTTAGCACTGAAATAAACGTAACAAAGTGCCTCTCAAAAAAAGAACTAGAAAAACCTTGAAACAAAACTACAAATACACTCTCTTGAATGTTCTAAGAATTCAGCTCTGTATATATTAGAAAGGTTTTTTTTACCTCAGCAATCTCGAAACCTTGACTATTCGTAATATACATATATTCCCTGCCTGTTTAATAAAACCTTTATTCTGTTTTTGAAAGTTAATTTGCCTCAAGTGCCATTTCACAAGGGTTTATAAAACAGGAAAGCTCCTGTCTTTTCCTCAAGTTCCTGTACTGAGTCTAAAACCTAAACAAAGAGTGGGACAGTTTGAAGTTTATATCCAAGGGAACGCGA
>NW_015163650.1:143125-148854 GCF_001447785.1 Gekko japonicus | reverse complement strand
AGAGAAGATATACACCAGGGGTGGCCAAACTGCTGCTCAGGATCCACATGCAGTCTTTCACACATATTGTGTAGCTCCCAGCACGGTGGCTGGGGAAGCAAAGGGGAGGCATACCTGCCCAATTGGTCTTCCCATTCCCAGCCAGTGTTCCCCTCCCTGGGTAGGCTTGAGATGGGGGGGGGAGCAGAGAAAGAAAGCAACTTTAAATGCATTCTTAAAGTCTCCCCACACACACCAGCCTGCTTGGAAAAGGCATTTGTCTCTTTAAATCTCTTCTCTAAGCCAAGCCAGCCAGCCAGCCAGCCAGCCAGCCAGCCAGCCAGCCAGCCAGCCAGCGTGGAGGTGGGGTGGGAGACACATTTAAAGTTAAAGTTCCTAAAGTTGCTTTCTTTCAACTTCTCTCTCTCCTCCATTCTTTCTTTCTTTTAGTCCACCTCTCTCTTTCTTAGACAAATAAATATCATTAGCAAGCAAATAAATATCATTATCAATATCTGCTTTTACCCCTTTTGTTTTTATTTCTGGCAGTTAATAGAAAGCAAATTTGCATATTCTTCAATAAAAATGTGTGTAATATTTGTTCATGTCTTGCGGCTCTCAGATATCTGATATTTATTCTATGTGGCTCTTACATTAAGCAACTTTGGCCACCCCTGATATACATGCTACTGTAAGACCACTCAGATACTGAGGGGAACTGAATTTTAGACAGAGAGAATCTGTAAGACAGTTGGGGAGATATGGGGTCCTTCATAGGGTGCGACCTGGAAGCAGGATGTCAGTTAGTAAGCCACTGTGCTGCTTCATCCAGACTCATTAACATAACAGAGAACAGTTACAATAATTGAAATGTTAGGGTGAATTCTTGGGTAGAGGGCATTTCTCCACAGCTTACAGTAATCATATTCAACAAAATCTTGTTCCATAAAGTACAGGAAAGTCCTTCCTTAGGAACAAATGACTTTCCCCATCCTTCCAGATTCAGAGATGGGATTTGCATCCAGCCATCTCACAGCTATATCCAAAATTCTTCCTACTGGATCTTGCTCATTCTCTCATTACACAAGCTGTTTCTAGACCAAACTCTCAACCAATAGAAAGTGACCCAAAACTTGGATTTTAAAAAATTAAAGAAGTACAACTCAGAGGCCCAACTGTGATACAAGTCCTTCCTGTAGAAATCCTGAATTTTTACAGACTTTTTAGTAATTTTCCCTGCAACCATTACATGCTTTGTGTCTACCTATTTATTACTGGAACAATTATGCTTTTGACTGCTGCCGCTACATTTGGTAACATATGACAGATGAAATGCTGTTAAAATTAGGGATTCCTGGTGATTCTTTCATAACAACTCATCCAAGAATCTGTTAACTGCAGTTCTGATGGTTTCTATTCCCTCCAACAATTTACTAACTTGGACAGGGAAGACAATTCTGCTTAACTGAACACTATAGGAACTCAGGACTCTCTATGAAACACAATGAATCAAATACAGAAACAATATATCCTTTTCTTTTGCAATGTTCAAGCAGATGCATTTGGCACTGCCATGCATGAGACACTAGGAAGTTCCTTTGACAGGCATGAGATGAAGGTGGGTCTCAGCTTAGATCCATGCTCTATCAGCAGTGGTCCCACTGCTCTTTTCCATGACAGCAGTGGCTGGGAGGCAAGCTGAGGTCTAAGAATGTGTGGGAATGCAAGGCAAAGGAAAAGAGAAGCAGCAGGGAATGTGGCAGCTCCACTCTCTATTCTGCTTTTCTGACCATTAGTCTCCTTTCCTAGTTCAAGAGTTTGAGCTTTATGACCTACCAGCAAGAGGATGAGTAACCAACTGAATGCAGGTTTAGGCAGTAAGATATGGGGTCATTTTTGTTTTATTTCATTAAAGTTAGTGCAGGGTACAATAGTCTTCCTTGTCTCTTAGACTTGAAAACTACCAGTGTAGCTTTCCAATATATTCAAGCTCAGGAAAACAGAAATATTAGGTGATCTGGGGGAAAGTCCACGAAAAAAAGCCCACAGTCATAAATGCTCACAGGAAAGAAGCCCACATGGGAAAAAAAACCCATGTAAAGCGCCATAGATATTTATAATGGTGGATAACCATTCATCTCCATTTATGAGAATGAACAGGTATTACCTATATTTTATATTGTTATTTTAGGATTAAAACATGTAATATTCACTTGCAACAATTTGTGTTGTAATTTTATCAAGGATAATTAAATAATAATTTTGCTATGTTATTAGTAAAGTGCTTCATTAGTATACAAAAGTGGCCTGTATGAAGAGGGCTTTAATGCTCTTGAATGTAAAGGCTTGGAAGGGAAAATACAAACTTTATTAAGAAGGAAAAACGATAACAGAAATAACTATACAGAAATATTTTAAATAAAGCTAAATACTTTATTAATTTACCATTTGTCAACTTTTGTAATGTTGCTAGAAGTAATTTCTAAAGTAAAGACCGAAAGACGTTAAATTAAATTATGTATTATGTATAGACTGTCTAGTATACACAGCTTTTGAACAACTATACGGCTTAAAATTCTTCAAATAATAAATATTATTTACTCATTTACTTATTACTCATTCCATCTATTACTAACACTCATAAACCAATTAGTCATAAGCAAATGGGGAAAAAGATACAAAATTTATTGTTGTGCAGTCGCACAGTCGAGTCCGACTCTTTGCGACCCCATGGACCAAATCACGTCAGGCCTTCCTGTCTTTCGCCGTCCTCTGAAGTTGGCTCAATTTCATGTTCGTTGCATCTATGACACTGTCTAAACATCTCATCTTTTGCCGTCCCCGTCTTCTTTGACCTTCAATCTTTCCCAGCATCAGGGTCTTCTCCAGTGAGTGCTCCCTTCTCATTTGGTGGCCAAAGTATTTGAGCTTCAGTTTCATTATCTGGCCTTCCAGGGAACAGTCAGGGTTGATTTCTTTGAGGATTGACTGATTTGTTCTTCTTGCAGTCCAAGGGACTCTCAAGAGTCTCCTCCAGCACCATAGTTCAAAAGAATCTATTCTTCGGCGCTCGGCCTTCCTTATAGTCCAACTCTCACAGCCATACATGACTACTGGGAATACCATTGCTTTGACCATGCGTCTGTCACTACTTCCACAACTTCCCCTTCTATTTGCCAAGGAGTGATGGGGCCAGATGCCATGATCTTAGTTTTTTTGATGTTGAGCTTCAAGCCCACTTTTGCGCTCTCCTGTTTTACTCTGAACAAGAGGCTCTTTAAGTCCTCTTCACTTTCTGCCATTAGAGTGGTATCGTCTGCATATCTGAGGTTGTTGATCTTTTCCCCAGCAATACATAATTACGAATACAGTATTAACATTATAGAATACAAGTGGGGACCTGCAAGAAACTTGTGGAAGCAGCTACCCCATTCCCCCCACCTCTGCTTCTTCCCCTCTCCCACTTCTCTCACATTCTTTCCCCTCCCTGTCACCCATTTTCATACTCTCCCTCTCCCCTCCATGCCTGTTACTTCCTTTCTGCCCCCACCCCATCACTCTTTCTGCCCCGTCACTCTCCCGACCTCCCACCTACTTCCTCCCCCCCTCACAGCAGCAGTGGCAGCAGCAACTCTCCAGGAATCACAATGGATTGCCCAAATACAGAGCTCAGTTCCATGCTGCCAGCTCCATGTTGGGAAGTTCCTGGAGATTTGGGAGTGGAGCCTTCAAAGCAGCCATTTTCTCCAGGGGAACTGATCTCTGTCATCTGGAGATCAGTAGTGATTCCAGGAGGTCTCCAGCCCTCACCTGGAGGTTGGTAACATTAGTTTCCTTGGAGGAAATGACTACTTTGGACAGTGGAGTTTATGACATTGTATCTGTCTGAAGTTCCCAGGCTTCACCCCTCAAATATCCAGGAATTTCCCAACCTGGAGTTGGCATTCCTATCTCCTTCCCACCTAACAGCCGATCTACCTTTATGTGCCCCTTTGTCATCAGCTTTCCATCTCATTTCCCCCTACAGCTTCTACTGAGGTCTTTCTCCACAGTGGGGACTAAAGCAGTTTACATGATTCTCTCCTCCTTTTTTATCCACACAACACAGGTAGGTTAGGCTGAAAGTATGTGACTGGTCCAAAATCACCCAGTAAGATTCCACAGCAAGATGGGAAGAAACAGGCATTTTTCTACTGTTTGTCCACAGCACACTTCCTCTAAACACAGGGTTTTGATTTAACTATCATGGATGGGATTGGTAGCCAGAATCTAAAAGGACCTTCTTTCCTAGTAGAGGTATTGTTTATATAATTTTTGTTAGCCTATTAAAAATTTTGTTTCTCCATACCCAGTAAATATTGGGGAAAACCTCATCAAGACCAGTAATTACCAATCCTGCCCAAAAATATTTTTTCCAAGTAAATTGCCAACTCTGAGGATGCCAGATGGAGATAACAAATAAGTATGCCTAAAATAAATGTGTTTTATATTGCATTTTAACAATGTGACTTTTCTGCCTCTTTAACGGTTATCTGAAAACAATGATGTTGAAACTCTGAGTCTCTGATTGAAAAATGTGAAAATCCATTTTTTCTTTCTAATTTGGCAAACAAGTACGGTCTTGCTGCATGGAGTGTTTTTCATTAAACTTGAAGAAGTAGTTCAGTCATTTACAATTAAACACTAAAAAGCAACATTTCAAACTAATTGTCTGCTAAGTATAACATTTGTATTCTGCTACATAATCACTCTCTTTCTTGAAGAGATATTTTCCAAATGCTGATAAAGTCACTGGTTGACTTTTTAAATCCTTTTCAACTGCAAGGCCACTTGGATGATTTGCTGCACTTGAGATGATGAATGAATAGCCCCATATGAAGATACTTGAAGAGTTTCAGAACTTCCAAGAACCATAAGTAGGAAGAATTATTCTTAATAATTCCCATAGCACTTTTAAAAGCACATGAGGAACTTACCAATTCTTATTCATCCTCACAGTTCAGCAGAGAAAGTTTGCTTGAGACAGAATGAATTTCCCAAGACCACCCATGGTCTCATCAGTTTACAACACAACATGCTTTGTTTTGCTGCACATAATCCAAGTGGCACTGTCAAAGAAAAAACTTAGACTCCAGAGAAGTCACATTTTCCCAGTACTCAAACCATACATGATGCTGCTTTAAAAAAATCTAGTTTCTTTTCTTCAGTTCATAAGAGGTTTGAGATATGTACTCCTTTGGAATGGGGTTTCTAATTAAATACAGACATTTGGGTAGTGACCTATGCTGGGTAATAAAGCTATTCCTTTTGGAGATGCAGGGGGACAAGATCTTGTCTCCCAAACTGCAGCTTTCATGTGGTGATAGGAAAGAAGGGCTACCTGAATATGCCAATGTTGCCAACACATCTGGAAGGACATGCACTGTCCCTTTAACATAGGCTTCGTGTGTGGAAATGGACACCAGAAGCTTTTCATGGCACATCACCAGCCTCTATTAAAGGGACAAGACATTTTTACTCCAGGCAACTAGCAACCCTCTGTGCTATGCTAGCTTTTTTTGTATGTTTGTTTTAAGCCTTTTTGCCTCAAACATTTTTAATGATGAGTAGCTTTCGAGGAAGCATGAAATACTGCCCATTTCATAACCAACTTGCCTCCATTCATTCTCAAATAGCGTTTGTCACATGTGGCCAATATAAATCACTTCAGAGCAGGTGATACTATTTATGGCAAGCAAGGACACATAGGT